>NC_026002.2:84526670-84693959 GCF_000442705.2 Elaeis guineensis
TTTGATCACCTTTTCAAAATGCATGTTCCAACTTCGAGAAGCTTGCTTCAATCCATAAATGGATCTCTGAAGCTTGCACACCTTGAACTCATCTGTGGATATAAACCCTTCAGTTATCATATATACCTCTTCGATCAGCTCTCCATTCAGGAAAGCTGTCTTTACATCCATTTGTCAGATCTCATAGATGGGCAGCTATTGCAAGCATTATCCGAATGCATTTGAGTATTGCCATAGGGAAAAATATCTTGTCATACAATACCATAACATTGATGATACCCCTTGGCAACCAGATGGGCTTTATAGGTCTCCACCTTTCTGTCTGCGCTCCTCTTCCTTTTGAAGACCCATTTACACCCAATGGGTTTAATCCTTTCAAGTGGGTCAACCAATGTGCATACATTGTTGACCTTCATAGACTCTATTTCAGATTTCATGACTTCAAGCCATTTTTCAGAATTAGATCTCTGCATTGCATCCATATAGGTGATCGATTTTCATCATTCTCATCGAGTTCGATGGGATCACCATCTCGGACCAAGAAATCATAGTATCTGTTTGACTGACGTGGTACTCTACCAGATTGCCTTAATGGTGTAGGTACATTGGGCTCTGGATCTGATCTAATCAAATTTGATTCAGATTCAGCTATTGGTGTCGGTCCTTCTACCTATTGAACTTCATCAAGTTCAACCTTAGAGGCAACAGTTCCATCACCAAGGAACTCTTTTTCTAAAAAGATTGCCTTAAGGCTGACGAAGACCTTTTGTTCATCAGTATGGTAGAAAAAAATATCCTTTGATCTCTTTGGGGTACCCTATGAATGTGCATTTGTCAGATCTAGGTCCAAATTTGTCTGTGACTAATCGTTTGACATAGGCCAGGCACTCCCAGACCCTGAGATGTGAAAGTGCTGGCTTACGCTCTGTCCATATCTCATATGGAGTCTTAATTACAGACTTACTTGGAACCCTATTTAACAGATAATAGGCCGATTCGAGTGCATATCTCTAGAAGGATATCGACAAACTGGCAAAATCCATCATGGATCGGACCATATCTAACAGAGTCTGATTTCTCTTTTTAGACACACCATTATGCTGTGGTGTTCCTAGAGGAGTCCATTAGGAGAGAATCCCATTCTCTCCTAGATATGTATGAAACTTACTAGAAAGATATTTTTTTCTTCGATCAGATCGAAGAGTTTTAATGCTCTTCTTGATTTATTTTTCTACTTCACTTCGGAATCATTTAAATATTTCAAATGAATCCGACTTATGTTTCATCAGATAGACATATCCATATCTGGATAGATCATCTGTAAAAGTTATGAAGTAAAAATATCCATCTCTAGCACTTGTGCTTATAGGCCCGCATACATCAGTATGTACTAGGTCCAAGAGCTCAGTAGCTCTCTTATCTTTTTCAGTAAAAGGTGACTTGATCATTTTACCAAGAAGATAGGTCATAGGTTGGAAGTGATTCACAATCACTGACTTCGAGGATTCCCTCTTTAGTCAACCTATTTATTCTATTCTTGTTTATATGACCTAGCCTATAGTGCCATAAGTAGATATCTGACACACACTATCTAATCTAAGGTGCTTGCTAGTAGAATAGACTCTTATCGGGCTTGATCTTTCTGGTCTGACCCAGCACTGATGTTCCAGCCTGAACTTGCACCTTCTTCACTTTCTTCTTTTTGTTCTTCTTCTCCTTTTAAAGGGTCGAGAACTAGAAGATGAACCTTCCACTAAATTCATCGACTCCTTGTGGAGTTGGTGATCCTTCTCAAAGTTCTGAAGCAACCCCAGTAACCCATGGTAGTTCACTTCAGGCTTTGTCATTCTATAATGAGTGAGGAATAGAAGATAGGACTTGGGCAGTGAGTTTAGTATTGCATCTTTTCCAAGCTTCTTATGCAAGGGAAAGCCGAGCTTGCTCAATCATTCCATCAGCTCGATCATGTACAATACATGATCAGTGACAAAGGCACCATCCCGTATTTTGGTGTTGAAGATGGCACAACTAGTCTTGTGCTCTCCACGTCATCGGGTGTGCCAAAGGCATCCTCCAACACTTGAAGCATGTCTTTTGGCTGAGCCATCTTGAATCTGTGACTGAACTCATCGCTCATGGCAGCCAGTATGATACAGCGCACCATGGTCTGGTCACTGAGCCACTTCTGGTAAGTGTCTCTAACTGTTCCACGTGCATTGACAGTTGGCTCCTCAAGTGCAGGATCCATTATCACATATAGGATCCATTCATGCTTCAGGACTATCTTCAACTTTCAGTACCAGCTATCAAAGTTGGATCCCACCAACTTATCATTGTCCAACAATGATTGGAGCGATAGAGAAGTGGCTATATCTGCTCAAAGAAAAATCATAACCTAATTAGTAATTGATTCATTAAATCTAAAAATTTAAACTTTAATCAAAAAGTTTCTCTCACTATTTTATTCGAATTGATAGCCTCTACCTCCAATTCAAAGAATTATCCTAATTCCTTAGTGGATCCTAGAATCCACTTAGACTGCACACAAGCCCAACTTTGGTTGGCCAACCCATGTACATCTAAGGGTAGGTTCATAACCAATTATTTTTCTAAATAATTTTTAGTAATTTTAATTTTGCCCCAGAAACCTAATCAGTAGGCTTTGGCCTCCACTGTAAGGATCCGGTTAGGTCCAACCATTAACATGACCATACTTGATGCATCTAACCAGTGAATCATTAAGCCCAACTTTGGTTGGCTCACCTAACCATCATTAGAGAGATACTTCCAAGTCATCATATGATGAGTGATAATTTCATTAGTCAACAAGCACCAGGCCTTTGGGTCTGCAATGATTATTGAGTCAATGGACTCATTATCAAACACCTTAATGGGAGGCTATGACTCAGTTATCTCCATAACTTTATCATTTTAAGAACCTAATAATTTTAGATAATTTAAATGATTTAGAGGATGTGGTCAGATGAACCAGCTTATCATGATCATCCCACTGGCTTCACCAAGTCAGCTTAAGGGAGACCATTAAAAAGACTGGTCTAGGAGCACCTAAATCAGTTACACTGATTTACCTAGCTGACATGGGTCAGCTCGAATAGTCAAGTGATCCGATCAAAACATAATTTCACCAAGAGGCCAGGTAAGTTCGATCAGTGGGAGGGTCGGCCAAAGCTTACCTTAGACACCATAAAAAATGGCCAGGTAAGCGGGCTCCCAATTAAAAACCACCGATCTGGTTTACCTTAGACACCAACTGGTTTAATTAGTTTCGATTAGATCAACCTAACAGTTTGTGCTAGACCGCTTAACCAAGAATCAAGTCCATTTGGTTCTCGTTAAAGACATGAACTTGACCAACTACAACTATTGAATTGATCTAGAGAAATCTTTGACCTAATCTAAGACAACAATTGATTAGATTTAGTCAATTCTCTAATTAAGTCCATCTTTAATCTAACCATAGGTCTAACCCAATTAATGGATCTAATTTTCACTAACCCATTAACCCAATGTGTTATGGTTTGTATCTTAGGTTCTTCAATTCACAATCCTAGAACCTAATCAAACAACTTCTTAATTCTTAATTAAGTTTTAGGCTGAGGGTTGGGTTCGGCTTTTCAAAAATAATTTTTATATTTATAAAATAATTTTATAATATAATTCTATCAATCATATTGCATATTTGATTCATAATCAAGATGCAAATGAAATAAATATGAAACTACTTTAGATATAATCAAAACAGTTTCATGTAATTGAAATAATTTCAATTTTAAATAATTTTTTTGCACAAAAATTATTAACAAAGTGATTTTATTTTAGATTTAAATATCTTTTAAATTTAATAAATCATAAATTTATTCTAGATTATATCTAACAAATTTATGATTAAAGATAGATCTACACAAACTAGGACAACCTTTGCACTGTAAGGGGTAAACCTTACAGCAGGACAACCTTGCAGTTCGTGATTGATCTAAAATTTTAATTTTAGATTTAATAATTAGATTATAAATTAGATCTAATCTAAGAAATAATCTAAACATATATAAATAATCATATAACAAACAACCTTGGCTCTGATACCAATTGTAGGAACCAGATCTAGGGTTTCAGAGTTAGATCTTAAAACTTTTTCAAGATCAGGCAGTGGAAGATTAAAATAAATTAAAATTTATTTTTTAAAATTAGAAAATTTTTAGATCTAAAATTTTATTACATGATTATTACATAGCATTAAATTAAAAATTAAAAATATAGACCATGAACTACATGTTGATCATATCAACATGTTTCTATACTACATCTAATGTATGTATTAAACAATAGATCAGATCTATTACCTTGCAAGTTAGACATTATAACCTTACTGATCTGGGCTTGAGGATGATGTTGTGAGCCACACATATGTTCGACCTCTAGGAGTCATCCACACGAACCCACGAATCTCGATCAGAAGTCCTGCTTCAGGAAATCAGCACAGTATGCTAGTACTGCACTGATCCTTCTTCGATGGTTGATCAGGTACCTCCTTATTTTTGATATAGACTCTTCCAAAGATGAAAAGTAGGAGGAAGAGTTTTAGATCTAAGACACTCTTAGAAAACTCAAGATGGAGGAAGGGAAGAGATGAAACTAACAACCCTAGAAGAAGACCCTCTTCTTCTTCTCTTTACTCTCTCCTAGACACCCTGTCTTGTGTCTATTATATCTCCATGACTCAAAAGTCTTTCTCTCTAATTTTTGGATGCCCCAAAGGTCTCTCAAATCTCTATTTTTATAAAAAATTTTATGAAGAAAATTATTTTATAGAGAGAGATATGATAGAGTCCTTGTCTAGGTCAAATACCTAGTCAAGGTTTATCCAAACATGGCAAGATAAGGGGCGCCCAACTCTTGGGTGCCTCCTCCTTATTTTCATGCATAGACCACTAGAAAATGGTGCACAATATGTGCCCTAAAAGCCACAAAAATCTCAAAAAAAATTTGAGTAAACTTGGTGCAAAAAGGAAAGAGTTTTGGATTTCTAAAACTCTATCTCATAGAATTTGAAATTCAAACTTATTCCTACTTTGATTTGATCCACAACCACTTTCCATGTATGGAAGAAGAGAGGAAGCCTTTTGAATGCAGAAAAAACCTGGGAGAGGGCTTTTGTCACACAAAATAAGAAGAGATTGACGTGGAATAAGAGAGAGGGCGTGGGGGGCGCTTATGTGGTGCAAGGTGGAATCCTAGTCTTACTAGGATTCTATCTTATGACTTGTTTTAATTTGGTTTCTCAAACCAAATCAAATCAAAATTAGATCAACTTAATTAAAATAGATCTTAATTAAATTAAAAATCTAATTTAATCAAATTAAATTAAATTTAAATTAGATTTAATTTTCTAATCAAATTAGAAATTAGGTTGATCCAAGTCCTAATTGAATTAGGACTAGTTTTTTCCTTGCACTTGGCTTATCCAATAAATCAATTAGACTTGATCCAATCAAGTCCAAACTAAATTTAATTAAATTATATTCAATTAGACTTAATGACAACCCATTGACTTAATCAAATTAAGCCAATTAGCAATCAAATTGTGAATCGATCCTCCTGCAACACTTGCACTAGGTTAAATATCAATCGTATTGATCATTTAACCCTAGAATGATTCTTAATCATTGATCAACCATCCAATCGGATCATGAACTCTAATGTGTGTGACCTCATAGGTTCGAACCTAAGTCGGTAGCATAAAAATAAATTTTTATACCGATCGAAGTGACCATCTAGCAATGGTACCCGATGATCGAATAGGTCGATTGTATAGAACAACATTCTTAGAACCCATACAGATATAGTTTCCACATAATTCATCTCCTTGACCAAAATGATCATAAGACACCTCAGTGTTCAACTGTCAACTCTGATCAGGTTGTCTACATTGTATTTCAAAATATCAAATCCATCTGATGGATTATCTTGGCCAAGGTTTTGCTAAATTGAAATACAGTGACTCATTTTTCTCTAACTTTTGGAGTGGTCAATCCCATCTCGATCACACTCTGACTTCGTAAGTACTTGACTATACCCAGAAGCCTTCCATCACTGAATTAAAAATTCAGTTAGTTTAGTACCAAAGCACAGTGAATTGCTTGCAAGTCACTGAGGTGATCTCAGATCTAAGGGACACTTATACCTATATCCCATCAGAGACATTCTCAACAACAGAATGCTCTGGAGTTGGTCACGTTCAATGATGATGTACCCTTATATCTCACCTGTATGCCATACCAGTGTCTCCACACTCCTTGGTTAAGAGGACAACCAACCCATATGGCCTACAATGACCTATGCTCGATAGAAGCTATCATCCTTATTAATAGTCTATCATTTGGTCGTGAACAGTTTTAAGGACTAATCGATAAATCCTCTCTTTATCGAACTTAAACAGTCCTAAGGACTTCATCATAACAACAAAATTCATTAGAAGATGAAAGCTTACGATGAAAATGCCAAATATATTTTATTTATTAACAAATCAATTACAATATTTGATTGCTCAACCGTCAATAGCTTAACGATTGACTTTTGGGACATATTTTTCAACAAAAATCAAATACAATTGTCAGTGTAATAAAAAATTCACAAGTTACAAATTAAACTTGAAGCTCCTGGCTCTTCCAATGCCTGACCATCCCCTCCCACTGACTTGGGGGACAGTCCTAGATCCAAAGAACAAGCTTCTCCTCTATGTCCCTACAGTGCTCTAGCCATCCTTTGTGGAGCTTGACCTTACAGTTCTGGTACAACTCTTCAATTTTCTACAATCAGACATCTCAAGCCCTCTTATGATCTGAAAAGTTATACCTCCTCTGCACAAAGTTATCATAAGTCAGTTACTAAATTATTCTAATCAAGCATAGTATAAACATATCACATGCATATATATATTTAAGATACACTTATCCAAATCTCCTCCCACACCTGATCCTTGACACCAACATCCATCAATCGTTAGTCTATGGGTAGTACGAAAATGATGTTAGACCACCTCACAAGTACATCAAACAAGAAATGCATCTCCCATGCGGGCTCCCCTATTGGCCTCTCCTCTTGATCGTACTCCACCATGATTTGATGCAGGCGGTTCCACACATGCGGCATGCGTGTGGGACCACAAAATATCCTACTAGATGATGCACCTGCAATAAAAATATATTATGAATATATAAGAATATATAATAACTATATAAAAAATAAATAAATAATTGATACGATGAAAACTTATTTTCATTGGGATCGTATGATGTGGATGTCAGTGGAGTCTCATCGATAGGTGGAGTATGTGCCAGAGATGCATAGGCTATTGACGTGGCTACCAGTAGAGGCTCAGATGTGCCTGTGGGAGGAGTATGTGCCTACGAAGTTGAAGCCAAAATTGATGTGGAGGTAGATGGAGTATATGCCAGCAGCGGCTCAAATGTCGAGCTCGGCATAGCCCACCAAGGGATGGGGGTGAAAGTCAGATGGCGTTTCGATGCCATCATGACCTGCAATGTTAATGAACATTAAAAACTATAATATATTGTTGAACAATAATATTAGTAGAGCATCAATAAATAAATACTAACATTTATATAGGATGTTGAACTCATCACTTATTGGCATCTATAATATGGACATCACCATCACTCCTACCAAATGTATTTGGGATCTCGACAACACCAGATAAGTTTTATCCTAGAGGAACACTTTGTATGTATGGTCCAACATCATCATCAATCTCAGTATCATCAAAGATATGCCTAAGCACCATCCTCACAACAACACCCCATTAAGGCTCTAAGGGATCACTAACATAGAAGACTTGACTAGCTTGGGAGGCAAGTATATATGGTTCTTCAGTACGGAAATGGCATTGCATGTTGATGAGAATAAAATCACACTCATCAATCTTCATTCTTAATTGAGACAAGATGTCAAACCAATCATATTTCATCAATGCAATCCTCCCTTTAGAATAGTAGTCTAAGATGACTATCTTCTCCATAATCCAATAATAGTTTAAATCCTTCACACAAGGCTATGAATCCCTCGAGCTAGCATAACAACTAGTGGTGGCACTCAATATCACGTCACTATTTTGTGTTGCCATATTTATGGCTCGACTATGAATATTGAACCTGTAGCTGTGAATGACGAGTATTTTGTACTCACGCATGGTGTGATAAGGTCCCATTAAAAAAGTATGCACTTCATGACTCATATCATCGGACGGTAATCTCCACACCTAAGAAGATAATACCTAATTAGTAAATATGTTCAAATAGGATGTACAAGATAGAAGTATGTACTCACTTACATGATCTTTGAACCACTCAGAAAATTCTTTACTATGCATTTTTTCTTTTTTCCACATACTTAGAGCACCATATTTTACTCTTATAACTTTCTTGTGTTTGCTACATAAGAAACAAATTTAGGTGTAATGAAATATTTTTTTCTAAATAATGAGAAATAAATAAGTCTGAGTGACTCACCTTATGTACGACTCAATGATATCACAATTGAACAACACGTAGCGGTGCGCCTTGTTCCTTTTCTTAAAGCTCAAATTAGTAAGGTGGTATAAAGTAGGAAGTCTACCTGACTGTGGAATAGACTCAAATGCAGGCTCAATTGGCTTATACTGATCATCTTGATTTCTCATTGGCCAGTTACAACGTGTCTCAAACTTGTTTAAGTACATGGTACAAAAATTCATACACTCTGGACCCAAATAATCTTTTGCTATGGATTCCTCCGGACGATTCATATTCCTTACATAAGATTTCAGCATTTAAATATTTCTCTCTGTGGGTACATCCATCGACAGAATACTACACCTCCAAGTGTAACTTTTCCCGTAAAGTGTACGGTGAGATGCATCATAACTGTAAAAAATAAAGATGAAAATATCTTCTCCAGATCACATAATATAGTCACCACCCTTGCCTTCATTTTTTTCATATTTTTCTTAAGTAACTTCTTCACATAAATATCTCTATAAAAGTTGCAAAGATGAATAACAATCATTCTAACATTTTTTGGCAACACATGGTGAATAGCTATTGAAATCAACTCCTGCATTAACACATGGTAATCATGAGTCTTCAATCTACCAAGTCTCACATCCTTACTATTCACATGCTTTGATATGTTGCTTGAGTATCCATCTGGGATCTTTATGTTCTCCAACATATGAAGAAAAGTAGACCATTCAGAGGCATTCATAACAAAGCATGCATGAGGGAGCCTCTACTGTTCTCCCCCTACCAGTTTCGGATGAAGTGATTTCCTAATAGCCCTTTCTTGCAAGTCAAACCAAAAATTCAAGTCATCTTTGGTCTTATCCTTGATGTTCAAGATCATTATCAATAGGAGTTCGCACATGTTCTTTTCAATGTGCATAACATCTAAGCAGTGGTGCAATAAGTTTGTCTCTCAATATGACAAGTCAAAGAATATACTTTTTTTCCTCCAATTAAAGTATATGTCATCTATATTTAATTGATGCTTCCTCTTCTTACCATCAATCAGATCATTTTTTCTAAATTCTACATTAAAATTATCCAACTCTCTCAACATCTCACTCCCAGACATTTGACTAGGTGCCTCACCTTCTTCAACAGTGCCATCGAAGGAGCGTGCATCCCTTTTATACGGATGGTTTTGATAGAGAAAGCATTGATACTTCATAAAGCTAAAGCTCCTTCGATATGTCAACCTTTTAAATCGGATGTGTTTTCTACAGATCGAGCATGTTAGCTTACCTTTCGTGCTCTAACCCAAAATTAGGGCATAAGCTGGAAAGTTGTTTATTAACGACATAAGCATCGAGTGCATAAAACATGACTAATTTATCAAAATATCAAAAGTTGGAACACCTTGAATGCTCCATAATTATTTTAGCTCGACAATAAAAGGCTGCAAATTGACATCAATGTCATTCTCTATCTCCGTCGATCTAGGAATGAGCACTGTTATGAAAGTGAAAGATTTTTTCATACACATCCATAGTGAAAAGTTGTAAATATGAGTAAACACTGACCATACACTCTGGTTGATATTCATGTACTTGAAGGGGTTGAAACCATCGCATGACAAGCCCAATCTCACATTACGTATCTTTTGTGCGAAGTTGAGATGTATTTCATTAAACTTTTGCCATGCCTCTCCATTGGCTAGATGCCTCAATGCATCATCTTTTGTTCACTCCTCTTTATGCCATCTTATATCCTTCGATATCCTTGCCGACATAAACAACTTTTGCAATCTCACTATCAAAGAAAAGTGCCACATCAATTTTTGAGAAACACGGGTCGATATGCCATCTTTGTTCTATTTTCATCTTGATATACCGTACCTCATGCACTCATTTCGGTTGGCATCACCCTCCTAATAGAGCATACAATCATTAAAACATGCATGTATCTTGTTATAAGTAAAATTCAATTGTTCAATAATCTTCGATGCCTCATAATTATTCTTCGAGATTTGTGATTGTCTAGAAGAATGTCTCCCAAAAGCTTTATTATACAGTTCACTCCATCATTACTGAATCCATTAGAGTATTTTACATGATATAATCGGATTAAGAACTCAAGTTTCATCATCTTTTCACATCCAAGATACAGCAGAACATTAGCGTCTTCCATCAACTTACGGACCTTCTCCACATCCTCATTGTTTGTCATTCTACCAACCATGAGATCAGGCATGGATGTAGATGCACCGTCATTATGGCTACCAAATGAAAAGATATTACAAATTATTTATTCCACTCCCCTATCATGTTGATCACCTCCTTGTGGCTTACACTCATCATGTTGATCCCAACAAATTTTATAGCCAGATTTAAAACCATAAATAGTGAGGTGATCATTTATTTCTTGACGAGACAGTCAAGGCCTATCCATATACTTCTTACAAGAACATTGGATAAGTCCATGATCTTCGAATTTCTCTATAGCAAAATCAAAAAATTTTTGAAGTCCAGCCTCATACTCTGGCGAGAGCCTAGTCAACTTCATCCACCCTTTATCCATTATAAAAATGGTGATACTATAATTAAATCATGTGTGAAAATAAGATACAACACAATAACATCAAGATAATTTGGTAATAATTGCTCATAATTTGTGCATACATATCAATGCTTAGAGTTCATAACATTATTATATAAGCAAAACAAAATATGTTATTTCAATCATCACAAGTTGAGAAGGACTAACCAAATATTGCATGCATTATAAACAAATATTTGAAGGATCAAAAATATATTAAATATCATTTTTTGATATGTAATAAATGCATCCTATCATCAACTAACAGGTAAAGATAGGTCTTATCCCATTCAGAAAATGTATTAATTCTATAGATCCATTACAGTAATCAAACGATATGCAATAAAGATTGAAAAAAATTTCAGCAGTATTTCTCTTTAATTCTCTCTTGTAAAGATAACAAAAGAAAAATATGATTTGAAATTTCTCTCAAACTCTCTGCATACCGTTTGATTACTGTAATGATCTATAAAATTACTTCTATTTCTCAAACTATCCATATTGGACAATCCATTGATCAATATACATAATTTTTTCATCTATATAAAAATAAATAAATATACGGATACATTAGAATATGTACATCAATCAATTAATGAATCTATCGCTCTATGCAATGTAAATTTTATTAAAATTAATATATAATTAATATTGTCTGACACCTTCCATCGATCTGAGTGTACTGGGTGCACAAGGGCTAGATGCTTTCGATGCCAGCTATGACTAGAGGCCCGAGCACGTAGGGCACGCCCAGGCTCCGTATTCATAATGCTGACCGATGTCTTCCTGCCAGCACGGTCTAGAACCCACTGGCATGGTCCAGAACCTGCCGGCATGGTCCAAAACTCATGGACATGGCCCAGAACCTGTCGGTACGACCCAGAACCCAACAGCATGATCCAAAACATACTGGCGGGGGTTGTCTTTAAATATTATTATGAAATAATTATAAATATTATAAATGATTATAAATATTATTATGAAATAAAATGAAAAAAAAGTCATACTTGCGGCTACAGGGAGGGGGGTCGCACAGAGCTACGGGGGTCGCCGGTGGTGGTGCTAAAAGGGGGCAGTGGTGGGGCGGGGCACGAGACCAAAGGGGGCTAGGGCTGAGGGAGGGGGGCGGCGTTAGAGGGAGGGTGGTGGCCAATGGGGGTCGGGGCCAAGGGAGGCGGGGCATGAGACCAAAGGGGGCCAGGGCTGAGGGAGGTGGGGTTGAAGGGTGTGAGGGAGGTGGGGTGGATGGAGGCAGGGCCAAAAGGGGCTGAGGGAGGTGGGGCCGAAGGGGTCGGAGCTGAGGGAGGGGGGACCAAAGGGGGCCAACAGCGACACTAAAGGGAGAGGGCGATGATGCGCCGGGCCGTCGGCAGGGGCTAGTAGGGTTTTGGATAGAGAGGAGAGAATGAGAGAGGCCGACGCGTGAAATAAAAAAAGAGAGGGTGCGTTCAGAAGAAATTCATAGACCTTTGGCTGTGATTTTCGAAAACTGCTACCATAGATCTATAGCAGTGGTTATCAACCATTGCAATAGATATTTAGGGACCTATGGTAGCAGTTTTAAAAGCCTCTACAATATACCTATCGCAGTGGTTACAAAGCAACCGCTGCTATAGGACCTAAATTTAATTTTTTTCATATTTTTCTCTGAATATGATATAATTTTAGAATTTAAAATTTATCTTCATCATTCATTATTTAAATAATTATCATTAGAGTATTGTAAATAAAAAATAATCTCGATCCGATAGCCCTAGCTATGTCAATCAATAAAATTTGATATCGATGGTCACGAATAATCGCATGATGATATTATAGATAGAGACCATCGATGGATTCAAAAATTTGAAACGATGATCTCGGTGATATTTGTTGCACACTATCAAAATTTTACTTCAATCAAACATCATTATTATGATCAATTTAGTATGAGATCATTTCAACTGTTAAATAAAAAATAAGTGATCAAAAGGTCAAAAGGCATCCGATTATAAGATATTTTTTTAAATAAATGATCTTTGCTACTATTTTAATCATTTATACAGTAGTGATCATAAAATTCAAACCACATATATATGAATGATCCAAAACTATGTCTTTTAATATTCATTCTTAATGCATTAAGTAACTATGCTTGTGCTGTTATAAGATCTACTTAACGTGGATGGTTTATATATGCATGGTTTAAATTTTATGATCATCACCATACAAATAATTAAAGTAGTAGCAAAAATTATTTATCTAAAAAACTATTTTGTAATCGGATGCCTTTTGGCCTTTTGATTACTTTTTTTTTATTTAACGGTTGAAATCATCTTGTACTAAATTGATCATGATAATGATATCCGATTGAAGTAAAATTTTGATAGTATGTTACAAACATCATCGAGATCATCATTATAAATTTTTGGATCCATCAGTAAACTTTATCTATCAGATCATTATACAGTCGTTCGTGGCCATCAAAATTGAATTTTATTGATCGACATAGCTGGGCTATCAGATTGAGGCAATCTTTTGTGACGACACTCTAAAAATAATTATTTAGATAATGAACAGTGAAGATGGATTTTAAATTTTAAAATTATATTATATTTAAAAAAAATATAAAAAAAATTATATTTAGGTCCTATAGCAGTAGTTGCTTAATAACCGCTACTATAGGTCTATTGCAAAGGGCAAATAGCTGCTACCATAATGATATAGCAGTAGTTATAAGTAATTGGTGCCATAGATTTGAGATATGACCGCAATTATATGTAACCATTGCTATAGGTCGAATCTATGGCAGTAGTTATATGTAATCACTGTGATATATCAAACTTATGGCAATGATTATACATAACCGCTGCTATAGATTCAACATATGATAGCGGTTATATATAACCATTACCACAGGTCGAACTTATGGCAGCGGTTATGTATAACCGCTGCCATATCTCTAATCTATGGCAGTGATTATGTATAACCACTGCTATATTCAATGTGTGATAGCGGTTGTTGCTCCTAGATTGATTTTGATGATTACAAAGCAGATTGAAGGGATACAAATATTTTTATTTGAAAAATTCTTTATGCTCTTCAGGAGCAAAATCATAATTTTACCAAAATCCTGATTTAATAGTATCAATTGGTAGAACAAAAGATTTGTGATTGATTGGTGAAAATTTTATTATTTTTGGACTTGTATTTTTGAAGTTATGAATGTTCGAAGTCCATGAGTCGACTCATGAGTCAGCTCATGGCACAATGAGCAGCTTGGCACGCTAAAATTCCTGTTGGCACGCTGGATTTTTGGCTTGGCACGACCTGTGAGTCGACTCATGAGTCGACCCACAAGGCATGAGTCGACTAATGAGTCGACTTCTGCTGTTTTGGGCCAAATTATCCAGAAACTCAAATTTCTATTTTTTGCAACAGAGGTCGACTCATGAGTCGACCCCTGAGGCATGAGTCGACTAATGAGTCGACCCCTGCGACGGATTTTGTCCGCAACAGCTAGTTTTTAACCCGTTTTAGTTGCTTTTAATGCTCACTTTTTATGCTCTAACGGCTCTTTCTCTGCCTAGAATGTTTTCCTCTATTTCTTAAAGCTATAAAAGGTTTCAAAAGGTGGAAAACAAAAAAAAGATTGACAAGAGAAAAGCAAGACATTAAGAAGAGAAAGAAAGAGATTTTTAGGGTATTCAAGAGAGCATTCAAGAGCATTCAAAAGAGAGAGTTTCTCAAGCCAACTTTTCAGTCCTAATCAAGAGCTCATTTAAAGCCTTCAAGAAGCCTTCAATCAAAGCTCACCAACTCCTCAAGCATTCATTCAACTCTTCATCCACTTTGAGGAAATCCAAAAGGGGCTTCTTCACTTGAGTAAAGTGTATTTAAAGTTATATTCGCTCATTAAAGGAGCTTTTTTTGTACTTATTTGTGCTATAACTATTTTACTCTTTGTGAGTGATTGTTTTTATTTTGGAGGGGTTCCAAAATAAGAGAAGGTTGATCCGAACCTGAAATCGGAGTGTATTGGGTTGACTTGTACCCGAAAAATAAGTGGACTAGCTTGGGATAGCTAGTGTCGGAGTTTCCGACGTTTGTATTCGGGTTAAATACAAGTATAGTGGATTGGAATTTCCAAGTAGGAGCTTGGGGAGTGGATGTAGGTGCAAGGTTGGCACCGAACCACTATAAATCCTTGTGTTTGTGGTGTGCATAATTGTCTCTCTTTTACTCTTAATTATTTTCTTGCATTCTTGCTTTAGGTAATTAATCTTGAGCTACAGTTTTTCTCCTCATTCATTTAGCTTTTGACAAACACCTTTCATAAGTCATTAGCTAAGCTTAAATTTTTTAAAACCCAATTCACCCCCCCTCTTGGGTTGCATAGCTGGGCAACAAGTGGTATCAGAGCCCGGTGCTCTAGCCCTTCTTTGATCTAAATAATCAAAGAGCCAAAGATCTATGGCAACCCATGTCGGTACTTCTCTAGCCGAGGGGCAATCCACCAACCGACCTCCACTTTTCAATGGGTCTAATTACACCTATTGGAAAGCTCGGATGAAGATATTCATACAAGCACTCGACTATGATATGTGGAGTATCATAGTGAACGGTCCTCACACACCCACTAAAATTATAGATGGTGAGGAGTCAACCAAACCCGAAAAAGAATGGGATGAGGTTGATAAAAAGTTGGCCCAATTAAATGCTAAAGCAATGAATGTACTTTATTGTGCTTTTGATGCAAACGAATTTAATCGCATTTCTACTTGTTCTTCTGCTAAAGAAATATAGGATAGGTTAGAAGTTACCCATGAGGGAACAAATCAAGTAAAAGAGTCTAAAATAAACATGCTTGTGCATAAATATGAATTGTTTAAAATGGAGCATGATGAGTCCATAACTGCAATGTTTACTCATTTTACTGATATAATTAATGGTTTGAAGAGTCTTGGCAAGTCCTATACTAACAGTGAACTTATAAGAAAGATTCTCAGGTCCTTGCCAAGAACTTGGGAAGCCAAGGTGACTGCCATCCAAGAAGCGAAGGACTTGAACACTCTACCTCTAGAAGAGCTTCTTGGATCCTTGATGACTCATGAACTTAGCATGAAGCAACATCAAGAGGATGAAGTCAAAAAGAAAAGAACCATCACCCTCAAATCTACAGTTCCTCCTGATGATGAAACGGATGACACTGAAGATGAAGAACAAGATGAAGAGATGGCTCTCATCACCCGAAGATTCAAGAAATTTTTGAGGAAAAAGAAACAGGGGATGAGAAAAAGGTCATTCACAAAAGGGGAACAAAGCAAAGAGAAAGAGAAAGATCAACCCCTTATCTGCTACGAGTGCAAGAAGTCGGGACACTTCAAATCCGAATGTCCACAACTGAAGAAAGGTCCCAAGAAGTTCAAGAAGAAGGCCATGATGGCCACATGGAGTGTGAGTGATGACTCAAGCTCCGAGGAGGAAACCTCAACCGAACAAGCCAACCTGTGCCTTATGGCACACGAAAATGAGGTAATTTCTGAAGCCCCTAGTGAATTTACATTTGAAGAATTGCATGAAGCATTCTATGATTTAATTGATGAATTAAAGAAACTAGGGATGAAAAACAAAGAACTAAAATTAAAAAATCAGTCCTTAGTGAAACAAGCTGAAAGCCTTTCAATTGAAAAATCCACCTTGCTTCAAGAAAATCAAAGCTTAAAGAATGAAATTAACAAGCTGAAACCTATAGTAGATAAGTTCACCTTAAGTTCAAACAAACTAAATATGATTCTTGATAATCAAAAAGCCGTATATGATAAGGCTGGACTTGGCTATAACCCCTTAAAGAAATAAAAATTTCTGAAAAATATTTATGTAAACTATTCAAGTAACAAGTCTACCAATATTACTTGTTTCAAATGTGGTAGAGTAGGACATAAATCATACACTTGCCTTTTTAACAAATCTGCAAACACAACTATAAAGAAAATATGGGTTCCAAAAGGAACCATTTTGACTAACCAAAAAGGACCCAAGAAAGCTTGGGTACCTAAAACAAAAACTTGACTTTTGCTTGCAGGTGTGTCTAGCATCCCAAGGAGGAAACAGAAAATGGTATCTTGACAGTGGATGCTCGAGACACATGACTGGTGATGAATCACAATTCATCACGCTTGATGCTAAGGATGGAGAGATGGTCACCTTTGGAGATAATGATAAAGGAAAGATCATCGGGATAGGTAACATTGGTATCACTCCCTCCAAATACATTGAAAATATTTTGTTAGTTAAAGGTTTAAAGCATAACTTACTTAGCATTAGTCAATTTTGTGATAAAGGGTATAAAGTTATTTTTGAATCATCTGTTTGTATTGTGACTAGTCCTATTAACGATGGCATTAAATTTATAGGACATAGACATGGCAATGTTTATATGGTAGATCTAAATGATTTAGCCAAATTAGACATGCAATGCCTAGTATCCTTAAATGCTAAAGTTAATGAGACTAGTTGGCTTTGGCATCATAGACTTGCACACATTAGCATGCATTCTCTTTCAAAATTAATTAAGAAAGAATTAGTTCTTGGCTTGTCTAAACTAAATTTTGAAAAAGATAGAATTTGTGATGCATGCTAACTAGGTAAACAAACTAGAGTTTCATTTAAATCCAAAAATATTGTTTCAACTTCTAGACCTTTAGAGCTTTTGCATATGGACTTATTTGGACCAACTAGAACCACTAGTCTAAGAGAAAAATGATATGGTTTTGTAATTATAGATGATTACTCTCATTTTACTTGGATTTTCTTTTTGGCACACAAAGATGAAACTTTTCATATTTTCACTAAATTTCATCGAAAAGTCACTAATGAAAAAGGATTTTCAATTCAAAATATTAGAAGTGATCATGGAACTGAATTTGAAAATTAAAACTTTGAAAATTTTTGTGACGAAAATGAAATTGACCATAACTTCTCTGCTCCTAAGACACCCCAACAAAATGGGGTAGTTGAAAGGAAAAATAGAACCTTAGAAGAAATGGCCCGTACCATGCTTTGTGAAAGCAACCTTCCAAGATATTTTTGGGCGGAAGCAATTAACACAGCATGTTACATTTTAAATCGTGCTTTGATTAGACAAATTTTAAAGAAAACCCCCTATGAACTTTGGAAAGGAAGAAAACCAAATATTGCATATTTTCATATTTTTGGTTGCCGATGTTTTGTATTAAATAATGGTAAAGAAAGACTTGGTAAATTTGATGCAAAATCAGATGAAGCAATGTTTCTGGGTTACTCCTCCACTAGTAAAGCTTTTAGAGTTTTTAACAAAAGAACTTTAGTAGTTGAGGAGTCCATACATGTTGTTTTTGATGAATCTAACGATCTTCCTTCAAGAAAGAATGAGGGTGTTGATGATGCAGATCCACTAATAGAAGGTATGAAGGAGATCACTTTGAAAGATTCAACAACTCCAGAGGACGAGGATCAAGAAGACAAACAAGATGAGAGAGGTGAAGAAATTCAAGAACAACCTCAAGGTACAAATGACCTACCCAAGGAATGGAGGTATGTTCACAACCACCCTAGGGAGTTAATTATTGGTGATCCTATGCATGGGGTAAAAACTCATTCTTCACTTAGAGATGTATTTAATCATTGTGCTTTTGTATCTCAACTTGAACCAAAAACTATTGAAGAAGCTGAAAATGATCATAATTGGATTAATGCAATGCAAGAGGAACTTAATCAATTTGAAAGAAATAATGTTTGGACCTTAGTATCAAGACCTAAAAATTATTCAATAATTGGCACAAAATGGGTCTTTAGGAACAAATTAGATGAGCATGGTAATGTAATTAGAAATAAAGCAAGATTGATTGCTAAAGGATATAATCAAGAAGAAAGAATTGATTTTGATGAAACCTTTGCACCTGTTGCTAGATTAGAAGCCATTAGACTTCTACTTGCATATGCTTGCTTTATGAAATTCAAATTATTTCAAATGGATGTTAAAAGTATATTTTTAAATGGATATATTACTGAAGAAGTATGTGTAGAACAACCCCCTGGATTTGAAAATCATGCTTTTCCTAATCATATTTTTAAATTAAATAAAGCTTTATATGGATTAAAACAAGCACCTAGGGCTTGGTATGATAGACTAAGCAAATTTTTACTAAATAATAGTTTTTCAAGAGGCAATGTAGATACAACCCTCTTTATCAAAAGAAATCAAAGTGATATGTTAGTAATACAAATTTATGTTGATGACATAATTTTTGGGTCTACTAATGAGTCTCTTTGTCAAGATTTTGCTAAACTCATGCAGGGGGAGTTCGAGATGAGCATGATGGGAGAACTCACCTTCTTCCTCGGACTCCAAATCAAACAAACAAAAGAGAGATTCTCCATCACCCAAAGCAAGTACACCAAGGAACTACTCAAAAGATTTGGAATGGAGAACTCCAAACCAATTGGCACACTAATGAGTCCCTCATGTAAGCTTGACAAGGATGATGAAGGTAAATGTGTAGACTTAAAATACTATAGAGGTATGATTGGCTCATTATTATATTTGACTGCAAGTAGGCCTGATATCATGTTCAGTGTTTATTTATGTGCTAGATATCAATCTAATCCTAAAGAATCTCATTTGAATGCTGTTAAAAAAATTCTTAGATACTTGAATGGTACTCAAACTCTAGGGTTATGGTACTCTAAGGACTCACAAATTGATTTATTAGGATATTCTGATGCTGACTTTGCTGGATGTAAATTAGATAGAAAAAGTATAAGTGGAACTTGTCAATTTCTTGGAGTTAACCTAATCTCATGGTTTAGCAAGAAATAAAATTCGGTGGCACTGTCTACGGCTGAGGCCGAATACATTACAGTCGGAAGTTGTTGTGCTCAAATCTTGTGGATTAAGCAACAACTCGAAGACTTTGGAATTAAACTTAATGAAACACCAATAAGATGTGACAACACAAGTGCCATAAATCTATCTAAAAATCTAATTCAACACTCAAGATCCAAACATATTGAAATAAGACATCATTTTATAAGAGAACATGTTCAAAATAAAAATATAATTCTTGAATATATTTGCACTGAAAATCAATTAGCTGATATCTTTACGAAGGTCCTTGGTGAGGACAGATTCTGTGAAATTAGAAGAAATCTAGGAATTCTTGATCCATATGTCTAAATATCTCTCAATTTCCAAAAATTGATGTCAAAATTCTTAGAGCTCAATTTTCAACATCTATCTTGGTCCCAAAAGCTCAAGTTTATCATTCTAAAAACTTGTCTTTGAGCAAAATTCTTTCTCCCAAAATTTCAAATTTTTTTGGAATTTATTCGTAATTTTTCTGAATTTCTGAACTTCATGAGTCAACCCCCATGAGTCGACTCAATGGCAAACTTGTAAATTCTTCCAACTTCCCACGGGCTTCCTCTTTTTATTTGGGATCCTGTTCGTGAGCCGACCCATCCCTTCATCTTCCTCCTTCCAAAAACCGACTTCCCCATTTTCATTTGCTCCAAAACCAAGGATCTAGCCTAAGGTTCTTCTCCCTTCTCCTCTCCACCATAAATCGCCACCTGGGGAAAGGGATTTTAGTGCTTTCTCCCTTTGTCTGAAATGGTTGGGGAGTGCCCTAGCAGTCCATCGTTCTTCTCAAATCCACCTCTTCTCTTCACCAAAATCCCTCTCCACTCTCTTGTGATCCTTCTTCCACTCATCCACTTGATCCTCCAAGTCTCTCTGCCTGCTACTATGGTGAATATGGCTCCGAAGATGAAGCTTCCTCAAAGAAGAAAGTCGGTCCGTGAGCTAGAAGAAAATATCCGAAGGAAAAGGCAAGCTGCTCAGTCCTCCACTGCTCCCACTCCAGCTTCAGTGTCTGCTCAAGGTCCTTCTCAATCCTCCCTAAGCCCCAGTAAGAATCCTCTATCTGATAGGAAAGTTGAAACTGGGAAGAATGTAGATTTTCGGTTCTTTGAAAAAGAGGGCTTTACTTTTGGAACTAAAATCAAAAACCAAGGATGGGGTTTCTACTGCTCCCTTAAGGAAGTCACTTATGTTGACCTAGTTAGAGAATTTTATCAGAATCTACATTATGGAAATGGGTCAGTGACTTCAACAGTCAAGGGTATTGATATTTGTTTGGATCCTGTCATATTGGGGGAAATACTACATTTGCCTAGTGAGGGTTACTCTTATATGGAACTCTCAGTAAAGGAAGAGGGGATAAGTATTATTCTAGGGGGAGCCTACTCAGGAAATTTAAATAAATTGGAAGCAAAGATTTTATCTATTGAGATGAGGATTTTACATCAGATGGTAACGAAGCTCTTCTTCCCTAGGAGTGGTAGGCATGATCTACTGTCTAGCAGAGATATTTGTATCATGTTTCATGTTATCACTCAGACCCCTCTAAACCTCCCGGCACTTATGATTGAGGCCATGAGAGAAACTTTGAACAGATCCAAGGCACATTTGCCTTTGGGTATGGCCCTTACTCGAGTTTTTAGGAGGTTTGGAGTTAGCTGTGAGGAGGAGGCACCTACTAAGCTCTCTCATGTAGACACTTTCAACCAACACACCCTGCACCGAATGGGTTTTACAAAGACTGATAGTGGTTGGATCAAGGGTTCTGAGGAGAGAGCTGAAGACAGAACTGAAGACAGAACTGAAGACAGAGCTGAAGAAGAAGGTCCATCATCTCCTATTCATGACTTCAGGGCAGCATCACCAGATATTCAGTTCTTTCCAGATTCAGAGGCTGGCCCTTCAGAGTTCACAAGGATGCCCACACCAGTACATCAGCCAGAGAGCAGAGCACCTCCATCAGAGTTCAGACTGGCTGATGATCAGATCGAGCAGATATCACAGCGTGTGGCTTCTTTGCTATCTAGTCAGTGGAGCAGTACTACATTTGCACCAGGGGCCACTTCATCTGATCAGACCATGACTCCCCATATCTCCACTGTGTTTCAGATGTTATCAGATCAGTCCATCCGGATTCAGCAGCTTGAGGACACCGTCTGGAGACTGACTGGCAGAGTTCTTGACTTGCAGGGGCAAGTCCTAGCTTTGGCCCATCCTCAGCCACAGGAGTCCACTATTGAGGTCACAGACCTTACTGCAGAGGCTGGCAGGCTCAGAGGTGCACTGGAGGGTGGATATGAGTTACTGAGGAGAGAGATCCGAGGCTCGAGTGAGCATGCATCCACTCAGTTCACTGCTCTACTTCAATCTGTTTTCAGAGCACTGAACGTTCTTGATTCCATCAGACTCACTCTTTCTGTCCAGTCCTTGGCCTCGCAGCGTTCTCAGCCTCCTAGTTCATCTCGCTCTCCTGCTCATGCCAGAGGCAGACGAGGTAGAGGACGCACTTCTGATCGAGATCCATCAGCTCCTCATCCCATATCTGACGACTCCGATCCATGACTTGTCATGATCATTTCTAGATCCTAGGTGTTAGTGTCTTGTCCTTTCTAGGATCTGTATTTTGGGGCCATGTATTGACATTAGCTAGTTGACTTTTATATTATGAAATATGTATTGAAACAATTATGGTTTTAATTATCTTCTACTCTTTGTAATGATCATCTTTTGGTTATATATATTCCCTTGTTGAAACTGCTTCTCTTTGTTGATGATTGCTGTTAATAATTGTTGTATTAAGGGGGAGCAAACATCAATGATAAACTTTAAAGGGGGAGAAATTAAAGAATGTTTCAGAAAATGAGGGGGAGTTAACCATGTTTGATGATGTCAAAAAGGGAGAGAAAATTAAAGAAATCAAAAGCAAAATCATCAATTATGAGAAAATTAAAGAAAAAGAACCCATCAAAAGCAAAACTACAAATTATGAGAAATTAATGAATGAATTGGAGAATTTAACGAACAATATCAAAAGTAAAATGCTAAGTACAATGCAAATGAGCAACCTTTTAAATTACTTCTTTACATATGCTCCGATTTGCTTTAAAAATTTAAATATGCTCTGATATGCTTTAAAATTCCAACTTGCTCTGATACATCTTAAGAAATTTAACTTGCTCTGATACATCTCAAAATTCTTAACTTGCTCTGATACATTGTAAAATTCTCACTTGCTCTGATAAATCTTAAGTTTAAAATGCTCTGATACACTTTACAAATTAACTATTAGACATGCAAGCTCTGATACACTTTACAAATCAACTACTAGACATGCAGTGTCACACTTAATTACTTTTGCTCTGATACTGAAACTAAATAATCAAATGAGAATGAGCAAAATTTCAAAATACAACCTGATCTGACAACAAAAACAAATTTTCTGCTCTAACACCAAAATCACATAATCCAACGAGCATACCTTCAAATCTTTAAGCAAATGGGCAAACTATTTTGTATATAATCAATTATATCACATGCCAAAAGAATCATACTCTTTTCAAGCATATGCACTTATACTGCATCCTTTTGAAATTCATGATTCACATAAATGCTTTTGTTCAAGTGTTTTGTCATCATCAAAAAGGGAGAGATTGTTGCTCCTAGATTGATTTTGATGATTACAAAGCAGATTGAAGGGATACAAATATTTTTATTTGAAAAAGTCTTTATGCTCTTCAGGGGTAAAATCATAATTTTACCAAAACCCTGATTTAATAGTATCAATTGGTAGAACAAAAGATTTGTGATTGATTGGTGAAAATTTCATTATTTTTGGACTTGTATTTTTGAAGTTATGAATGTTTGAAGTCCATGAGTCGACTCATGAGTCAGCTCATGGCACAATGAGCAGCTTGGCACACTGAAATTTCTGTTGGCACGCTGGATTTTTGGCTTGGCACGACCTGTGAGTCGACTCATGAGTCGACCCACAAGGCATGAGTCGACTCATGAGTCGACTTCTGCTGTTTTGGGCCAAATTATCCAGAAACCCAAATTTCTATTTTTTGCAATAGAGGTCGACTCATGAGTCGACCCCTGAGGCATGAGTCGACTCATGAGTCGACCCCTGCGACGGGTTTTGTCCGCAACGGCTAGTTTTTAACCCGTTTTAGTTGCTTTTAATGCTCACTTTTTGTGCTCTAACGGCTCTTTCTCTGCCTAGAATGTTTTCCTCTATTTCTTAAAGCTATAAAAGGTTTCAAAAGGTGGAAAACAAAAAAGAGATTGACAAGAGAAAAGCAAGACATTAAGAAGAGAAAGAAAGAGATTTTTAGGGCATTCAAGAGAGCATTCAAGAGCATTCAAAAGAGAGGGTTTCTCAAGCCTTCAAGAAGCCTTCAATCAAAGCTCACCAACTCCTCAAGCATTCATTCAACTCTTCATCCACTTTGAGGAAATCCAAAAGGGGCTTCTTCACTTGAGTAAAGTGTATTTAAAGTTATATTCGCTCATTAAAGGAGCTTTTCTTATACTTATTTGTACTATAACTGTTTTACTCTTTGTGAGTGATTATTTTTATTTTGGAGGGGTTCCAAAACAAGGGAAGGTTGATCCGAACCTGAAATCGGAGTGTATTCGGTTGACTTGTATCCGAAAAACAAGTGGACTAGCTTGGGATAGCTAGTGTCGGAGTTTCCGACGTTTGTATTCGGGTTGAATACAAGTATAGTGGATTGGAATTTCCAAGTAGGAGCTTGGAGAGTGGATGTAGGTGCAAGGTTGGCACCGAACCACTATAAATCCTTGTGTTTGTCGTGTGCATAATTGTCTCTCTTTTACTCTTAATTATTTTCTTGCATTCTTGCTTTAGGTA
This sequence comes from Elaeis guineensis, assembly GCF_000442705.2. Classification (NCBI taxonomy): domain Eukaryota; kingdom Viridiplantae; phylum Streptophyta; class Magnoliopsida; order Arecales; family Arecaceae; genus Elaeis; species Elaeis guineensis. The sequence continues at coordinate 84,551,536 of NC_026002.2, forward strand.
ATTAATCTTGAGCTACAGTTTTTCTCCTCATTCATTTAGCTTTTGACAAACACCTTTCATAAGTCATTAGCTAAGCTTAAATTTTTTAAAACCCAATTCACCCCCCCTCTTGGGTTGCATAGCTGGACAACAGCGGTTATAAATAACCATTGCTATAGATCCCACCTATAACAGCGATTTTTTATAACCGCTGCTATATAAGCTATGATAGCATTTTTTAAATTACTACAGTAATAAGCACTGCTATAGACTCTTATTATAGTAGTGGAATTGTCTAGTGCAAGCTTATTTTTGTCTACTTAACTTTTGGTATTGCGTCGGGTTAGCTGTACCAGCTCCAATTTATTTGTGGAAAAGATAAGGAGAGTGAAAAGACGAGATGAAAGCCTAAAAGTGTTTTGTTTTCCTGGTTGGTGATGAGAATGTTTTCTATATTAACAAAGTTGGGGCTCAAAACAGATTTAAACTCCTTGTTTTCCGGAGAAGAACCTCCCTTCATTTGATCCTTTACACTGCCACGAGCAAAAAAAAGGAAAATAGATATGCCATAATAGATCAATCTTTTCATAATATTTTGAATAGCTGTCTTGAATTTTGGTTATCTTGTTTCGCGAGAGGCATCTGATATGGACCTGACTACATGCGACATTTGAATTGTGATATCATGCGTTGGATCTCAATTCGGTATTGGCTGTTGGCCAGAGGCCCAATCTGCAATGCATGAGGTAGGCTGGTTGCCTCCAGCCCCAGCTTGGAGAGCCTTTTGGGCCGTTAAAAAGAGTACAGCTAGGTCCCGTGGGTTTTAAGCTCGTGGGTTGCCCCCATGTCGTTTTGCCTTTCTTTCTTTCTTTCTTTCTTTTGATGATAAAATACATGATTAAGTCCATCTAATATGAATACCGCCAGGCAAATTAAATAGCAAAATATCTCGATGTGGCATATAATTTCAATCAGATCAAGTAAGTCTTCCAAAATGCTCAGCCATATATGAAGCTATCCAGTCCGCTCCACTATTTATCTTCCTATAGATGCGAGAGACATGGAAAGAAGCAAATGACTCAAGTAGTCTCTATAAATCTTCCATAAATGGGTGGCTTTCTATCAAACGATTCTTTCTCAAAATCCAACCAACCATCGTTGCTGAATGACCTTCAAGAAGAATGTGGCCGACCTTCAAAACAGGCCTTGCATATCGTACACCTTCCCACGCTCCTATCAACTCAGCCCTCGGTACTGTAACACCAAACAATGGAACGCCGCCTGCAGCCATGATACTTGCATTGGGTCCTCTTATGAAAATGCTATACCACTTAAAGTGCTATTATTTAAGATATTATGGTCAATATTTATTTTGAAGAAACTCAAAAATGAGGACTCCCAAATAATATAAATCATTCAAGAAGCACAGCATTCACTGAAATAGAGTCCTGGTGTCTTGAGCTATCAAAGATTCTTCAATTGCGGCAAGATCAGGTTTCTTGATACCAAGGTGGGAGGCTTTTTTTTTTTTTTTTGCCTTGTTTTAGGGGGACGTTGAGTCTGAGAACTCGAATAGGTATTGTTGGTACAGAATTCCATCGAAGTCGGAGTTGCTGGAGTCGAGATGACCGTGGCCGCCGTCGGGACCTGCAAGAAAAGTCTAAACCGGAGTTGGGGGTGCTCCGACAAGACCCTCCGACGCTCAAGTCAGTACTCTGCTTCAATAGAAATGGAGTGCTCGAGTGGAAATTTTAGCAGAGTTTTGATATAGAATTTTTGAGCTTAGAGAAGAACGTATCTGGGGTCCCTTTTTATAAACGGAGTGCGTAACTAATTGACAGTGACGTCTGTAACTGCCTGATAGTGGGTTGTTCAGAGCCGCCCGGAGTTTGTTACGGAGAGTAGTGGCATCAGGGGTCGTTCAGGGCCACGTGGAGTTTGTTATGGAGAGTAGAGTGGTGTCCATTGTCGTGACTTGCCAGAGAGTAGTGGAGCCCGGAGAGTGGAGCGGTGTCCGTTGTCGCGACTTGCCAGAGAGTTGTGGAGCCACGTGAAATCCGTTGCAGAGAGTGGAGCAGGGTAGTGGCCATTGTCGTGACTTGCCAGAAAGTTCAGATCTGTCGGCTGAAGCTCGGCTAGGACATCTGATGGAGCGGAATGGCTCTCTATCCCGTCGATCTGAGAGAAGCTCGGATGTCTCCGAAGCTGCTGACGAGTCTACTATTGTCGGATACCTTAGGCGCTGATACTACAGGTGGGAGTCATCTGCTGTAGAAGCTCGGATGGAGACTTTTCGTTGGTGAAGCCCGGTAGGAGTCTGATTGCTAGAGAAGTCCGTCTGAGATTCGCCTGATGTGGAAGCTCATTTGAAGATGATCCGTCGGAGAAGTTTGGTTTCATGAAGGATCTGACGGAGGGTCAGCCAGCGATGGACTTCGGATGGTGCTGGGGAGGTTCGGCAGACGTTGGAGGCGATCGATCGTTGTAAGAATCCAGCTGTCGGAGTCCGTCCGTCGTAGAAGCTCGTCCGATATCTATCCGCTATGGAAGTTCGATCGAGGTCTGGTTCTTGCAGAAGGCTGAAAGGAGACCGCTTATTGTAGAAGCTTGATTGAAGATCGATTGTCGTGGGAGCTCGGAGTAGCGATCTGGCCGGTGGGTCCTGTCCCGCTGTAGAAGCTCGTCTGGGATCCGGCTATGAAGAAGCTCGACTGAAGTCTATCTGTAATGGAAGTTCGGAAGAGATGTGTTTACAGTAGGGGCTCGAATGGAATTTGCTTACAGTAGAGATCCGGAGTAGACCGTCCGCTGTAGGACTTTAGAATAGACCGCTCGTAGTAGAAGTTCGGAGCAGATCGCTTGCTGTAGGAGTTCGGAGTAGACCATTCGTAGTAGAAGTTCGGCTCTCACAGGAGCCAGATTAAAATTCTGAGGACGGTCGACCACCGTAGAAACTCGGATGGAGTCCGATTACTGTAGAAACCTCGTTGTCAAAGAAGCTCGGATATTGACGAAGTCCGGAAGGATTTCAGAGAATAGTTAATCACTGTAGAAGGTCGACTAACAGTGAGGCCTAAAGAGCCTTTGGAGCGGCATGGTAGATGGATGGAGAAGCTCATTGTCGAAGAAGTCTGGAAGCTCGGACGGTCGGGGGGGTTCAGAGAGACACCACACAAGGTCGAAAGCCGGAGAAGCCCTGGAAGGATCGGTCTTTTACAAACTTCGATCGGGAGGTATTTTATACCCAACACCAGTCTCCCTACTTTCGAGTTCGGGTTTCGAATGAAGTACAGAGAAATTCTCACGACCGAAGTTACTTTCCTTGATTTCCGCACTCAGTGGTTGCCAGATATTTTGATGTTCGACATGCTGGTACTAGAGCCTTTTCGAAAAAGATTTCTTCTTTTTGGAATTTCCATCAGAGCGTGGCTCTAGGTACGGTGTAATAATGACTTTATCAGCTGCTAGCTGTTTCCAACAGTCTGTCAAGGTGAGTGGGACACACGGCGAGTGCAGGCCGACCAGAGGAGATCCGCAATCATTATTGCGCTGGATCCTGGGGTCTATTTAAACACGTTCTCCTCCTTCAGGGGTCTCACTTTGCTTGAGAGAATCCCTCGGTTTCCCTCCTCTTCTCTGAGAGCTCCAGCTTCCTCTAGCATCCTTCTCGGCCTTAGGCATCCTTCGGGTCGACTTCAATCGTCCTTACCGTCTTCCTGCACTCCTGGGGCCGATTTAGGTTAGTTCTGAAACTTCTTATCATTTTTCTATCCTTTTTTCTTCGTATTCTGTTCGTTTAGCTTCCTCGAGAGCCTGTTTGCTATTTTTTCTGATTTTTTCGAGATTTTGTGGCTTTCATTTGATCCAAAATATCTTCTGATATCTCTTCTTCTAGCAGTTCTAGGAGTTCGTCAGCTCCAATTCTCCAAAATTCTTGTACCATAGACGAATCTGTAGCTAGGACCGAACCTTGTCTAGCCTTTGCGCCGAACACCATCCCCGGCTCCTTGACTCCGGATGAACTCTCACTGATAAGGATTCAGTATGGAGTTCCTCCGGAGTACGAGCTGGAGCTTCTTGGGCCAACTGATCGGGCTAGCGCCCCTCCTCCCGGCTGCTTCTGTCTGTACCAGGAGGCCTTCCGTACCGGACTTCGGCTTCCCCTGCCGTCCTTTATCATCGCTCTCTTTCATTTTTTGAATATTTCTCTAGTTTTCGTCGTGCCAAATTCCTTTAGATTTTTAATAGGATTTTTTTCTCTTTGTAGTTTAGCTGAAGTTCGGCTGACTCTTTCTTTGTTTAGGAATTTCTACACCTTCAAGCGTCATCCTTTGACAAAGGACTGGTGGTACTTCTCCCCTCAGTTCGGTAGAAAGAGGTTGCTGAAAGGTACCCCTTCTTCTATCCACAACTGGAAGGAGAGATTCTTCTATGTCTAATGCCCGACCTTGGAGCTGGGATTACCCCCTTGGGGCTCTCTGAGGGATTCCGTCCGTCGGGCTTCTAGTCTGAAAAGGGATGACCTCGAAGCCTCCAAAAAGCTCGAGGCCTATCGAGCCCACCTCATCTCCGAACTTTTGAAGGAACAACTTTTGTTCAACATCGGTCTGAGTCCTCTTAACCTTGCCGGTACCATTATTATTATTTTTTTTTTGCTTCTCCTTTCTCTTATTCCATCTCTAAGCCGTGTTGATTTTCTTTTATCGCAGACATGGATGCAAGCGTGGCTCGGAGGTTAGCCTAGGGTCTCAAGACCCACAAGAAGAAAGATGCCTCGACTTCGGGGTCGGTGAAGAAAGCCAGGACAGAAGGGACAAGCTCGACCGTGCCTGCTCTGGTGGCCGTCGCCATCGAAGTCCCTTCCGATGCCGAACCCGAAGTCCCTCGAGCCCTTTCAAGGAGCCCCCCGATCGAGGATCCCGCTCCAGAGGCTCGTCCCGATGGGGCACCCAGGGCCGAAGGGAGGAGAAGAAAGAAGACCCTGATCCGGAGGAGCCGCAGTCGTAAGGTTGCCGTCGAGGGGGCCGACGGCTTCGAGGAAGACCTGGGGGAAAATCCCTTCAACAACAGGGACTTAATAAAGAGGCTGGTCGAAGGGTGCATTCTGCCCGAGGTCGTCGAGAGAATCGTCCTTGCCGATCCCAAGCTGCAGGTCTGGGACTCTCTGGGATCTTTCCTCGAAGTAGGTTAACTCATCTTTTTCCTCCTTCCTACTTCTTAATTTATTCTTCAGTCTTTATATTGACTCCCCGACCTTTCTTGCAGATTGGGCACCAGCTTGTCGCCAACGTCAAGGCGGTGAAGATTGCCAAGAGGGAGGCAGCTCGTGCAGAGGAAGGTCGCCTGGTTGGGGCCGCCCACCTCGAGGAGAAGATCGTCGAGGTACTATGTCTCTGGGAGGCACTGGAAAATGAGGGACAAACCTCATCCGATCTGAGGACTATCTTAGAGGAGGAGAGAGAGAAGGCTGAGGCTGAGGTCTCCGCATTGAAGGCGTAGGTTTTCAAGTTAAAGGTGCAGGTTTTTGAGCTGAAAGTGCGGATCCCATCCCTGATCTCGGAGGCAAGGGCCCGAGCAGTGGAGGAGTTCAAAGCCTCCTTCGAGATGGAGGATCTAAAGGTCCAGTTCGATCAGGATGCCTTCATCAAGGATTTCGAACTCTGCTAAGAGAAGGTGGCTGGGAGGTTTCTCGAATTGGATCTCGGCTTTCTGAACGAGGTGTCCGATGATGAAGCCGGACCATCCGAAGCCGCTGTCGGTCCTTCCCTAACCGGGACCTCGTCGACCGCTACGGCTACCACTGACGATCTTTCGGGGATGTCGAGCCCCTCTACTTCTGCCTCAGAGGTCTGGAATCTCTATCTTTGTATTTTTTTCTTTGTGATGATTTTTCTTCATTCTCTTGTACTTGAAAATTATTTAATCAATAAAATCGGATTCTTCTTTACAGAGGGCCCCCTCTTTTTCTTTTCTTTTGTATTCTTTTCCTTCTCTTTTATCTTCTTGTACTAATCTGAGTCGTGGCGCTCTTGTCTCCCAATGATAGTGCCCTACCAAAGCTCTTCCCCTACCACAGGAGATTCCTCTGAAGTCGACGATCCGAGACCTCAGAAGAAAAGTTCGTTAGTTGACGAAAAAATTCAAGAAGCTGGAAGATGAACTTCACCGGCTGAGGAAGAGCCATTCGAAAGTCACTACGGAGGCTGTTCGTCTTCAGGACCTCCACAAAAAGGGGCTCATGGAGTTCACCCGAAAGAAGGCCGACTTCGTGACGGAGCTCGAGAAACTCCAGAAACATGCCAGCGACCAATCTTGGGCTCAGGCTTCCAAGATCAGCTCCCTTGAAGTGGAGCTGGCGGCCGCATGGGAGAAGATCAGCTAGTTGGAAGGGAGCTTGTCCTGGCTCACAGTCCAAGCCGATCGCGACTGAGACTGGTCACAGAAGCTCTCTGACCTTCAAAAGCAGCTACAGGATGCTGAGGCGAACTACAATGCCTACCGAGTCGGCTGGAGCGGGCAAGTAGAGGACTACCGAAGAAGCTCCAGATGGTGACCGACGAAGTTGCCTGCCTTCGGAGGTAGTTATTTGAGAGAGTCCAGCTCGCCTCTGCACAAGGCTCTGATGAGCTCCGCTCCTTTTGGGGGACCATGATAGAATTATCCGTGGCCCTTGGGCGGGAGGAGGCCAAACTGCAGCAGCTGAAGATTCAGCTGGTCCACGAGCAGCAAGCGGTCAAAGATGTCGAGGTGGAGTCCGAGGTCCTAAGGAAGAGGCTTCGAGAGTCGGAGGGTGAGAGCTGGCGGTTCCACCAGATGTACCAGAATATGCTGCTGAGAAAGATGGAACTAGAGGAAGAAGTTGAAAACTTACGACAATCCCTAATAAGGACTGAGACCGAGAGCTCGAAGTCGGAAGAAGCCGGGCTTCCTTAGACCTCCTTTCTTCTCTTTTTTTTATGTATTCCTTTTTTTTTCTCTAGTCATTTCTCTTTTTATTTTTGTCCTTCAGGGCTTTGTAATGTGTACTTCACCAATGAAATGAAAATGAAGTTGTCTATTACCTTGTCCATTTTGGTATTGAGTTGTCGTTTACCAAACTTCTTTTATCTTTCGTCCTGTTCGACGTCGACGTTATTTGAAGATTCCTGATCGTCGCTGTGCTGATTTGCCCTTTAGGATCGAAGATTTTCAACAAGGGTCTTCTTCCTCATTGAGGCGAGGTCCCCTGAGTCTCGGCCTTCAAAGGCTTTGTAACGCACGCTTTATTAATCAAATAAAATGAAATTTTTCTCATTACCTCATCTATTCTTGCTTTGAGTCATTGTTTACTGAGCTTCTTTTGTCTTTCGTCCTGCTGGATGTCGATGTTGTTTGAAGATTCTTGGTCATCGCTGTATTGATTCGCCCTTAGGGACTGGAGAGTTTCGACAAGGGTTTTCTTTCTCGTTGAGATGAGGTCCCTTGTGCCTTTGATGTAGTTCATTTTTCACTTATCACTGGCGTAGCTCATCATTTTCTCTTTTCATCTCTCTTTTTCTTCTGTGTTCGAGTGAGGGTCTTCCCTCTGCTCTTGACGGGGTCGTGAGAGTGTAGAGGGGCCATTGAGGAGGCTTTCCTCCTTATCCGATCTTGATCGACCGAGCCTTTGTTCGTGTCAGGACGAGGTTCTTCTCTTGTTTCCGACAGTCAGTTTCAGCTCATGTTAGGATGAGATTTTTCTTCTATTCCTAACAAGGTTGTGGGGTTACGCAAGGGCCACTGTAAGGGCCTCTCCCCCCGTCCGATCTTTAAGTAATCGAACTTTCGACTTTACTCATGTTAGGACGAGGTTCTCCTCCTGTTCCTAACAAGGCTGTGGGGGCACATAAGGGCCGTTGCAAGGGCCTCTCCCTCCATCCGATCTTTATGAGATCGGGCCTTCGTCTTTGCTCATGTTAGGATGAGGTTCTCCTCCTGTTCCTAACAAGACTATGGGGGCACATAAGGGCCATTGCAAGGGCCTCTCCCCCCATCTGATCTTCAAGAGATCGGGCCTTCGACTTTGCTCATGTTAGGATGAGGTTCTCCTCCTGTTCCTAACAAGGCTGTGGGGGCACATAAGGGCCGTTGCAAGGACTTCTTCCTCCATCCGGTCTTTAAAAAATCGGGCCTTCATCTTTGCTCATGTTAGGATGAGGTTCTCCTCCTGTTCCTAACAAGGCTGTGGGGGCACATAAGGGCCGTTGCAAGGGCCTCTCCCCCCATCCGGTCTTTAAGAAATCGGGCCTTCATCTTTGCTCATGTTAGAACGAGGTTCTCCTCCTGTTCCTAACATGCTTAATTTCATTTGTATGGGGGAGTTACTTCCTGTCGTTATAAGCTTATGCCAAAAGAAAAAATACGCGAATATGAAATAAATTTTTATTTAGGACAAAGTTGTTGGTAATACATTCGTAGATTTTTCAAACCCTATAGCCGCGGAAGGTCTGCTCCCCGTCGGGGTCCTCCTAAGATGGAGTTGATAATCCCAATCAGAAGCCGATCTTCAGGTTGCTCCTCCCTCCTTGGTGGCTCCGACTGCGGCAGGGCCCTAAGCCGGTCTTTCCTACCTTCAGGTCGGCGTCGAATGAATCTGTCGAGCCGACCTTGCCTGATGAGCTCCTCGATTTCATCTCGGAGCTGAATGCATTCTTCTGTGTCGTGGCCGTGGTCACGGTAATAGAGGTAGAATTTATTTGGGTTACACTTTTTAGGGTGCGAGCACATCCTTTTCGGCCTTGACAGCTGCTCCCTAACCTCCATCAGCACTTGAGTTTTTGATGCGTTGAGAGGGGCGTAACTGTGGAATCTTTTGGGGGGAGAGCTCCGCCGAACTCTGTGGTCTGGGCTTCTCTGCTTATGAGCTCAGGGAGGAGTCTGAACATGCCTGTGTCTAGGAGGAGTTTGAGAATGTGGCCGAGCTTCACTCGGCTCTTTTTCAACTGCGGGCTTGCTTGAGTCTCCCACCTGCCGCTCCTTCACGGTCTCCTCGTCCTTCATCTTGAAGGCTTTTTCTGCTTGGGCATATCCTTCGGCTCGAGCCAGCAAATCAGTAAAGTCCCTGGGATACTTCTTTTTCAGGGAAAATAAAAGATCGTTCTTCTGAAGACCGCCCTTCAGGGCGGCCATCGTGACCGATTGGTCCAAGTTCCAGACCTCCAATGCGGTGATGTTGAAATGGTTGACGTAAGCTCGGATGGATTTTCCCTCCCTTTGCTTGATGTTGATGAGGGACTTCGAGCCTCTCTGGAGATGTCGGCTGCTAACAAAATGAGCTGCGAACTAGTGGCTCATCTAGTCAAAGGAGAAGATGATACCCGGCTTCAACGTTGAGTACCAGTTTCTTGCTACTCCCTTCAGAGTGGATGGGAAAGCTCGGCACAGGATGGCATCTGACGCGCCATGGAGCAGCATCATTATCCAGAAGGCCTCCAGATGGTCAACCGGATCCGAGGTCCCGTCGTAGCTTTTGAATTGGGGGAGCTTGAAGTTTGGCGGGATCGATTCCTGCATGATCATTTGAGAGAAAGGAGGGTCAGTGTAGATATCCTCACCATAAGTAGGAGGAGCGTGGCGGAGCTCTTTGATCCATCGGTTCATCTCCTGGAGCCTTCGATCCAGGAGGTCCTCTCGACTGCGAGTCTCGAGGGTCTTCTGATGGAGTGGAGGTAGGGATCCTTCGGGAGTGGAATCATGATTAGACCGGGGGCTCTCCACCCTCGGATTCTCCTTGTCGGGGAAGATAGGACAACTGGCCCAAGTGGCCCGCCCTACTGCCGAATCTTGGAGCTCTGGCGATGCTCTTTCCAACCGCACTGACACCTACGGCTGTTGCTGCTGCTGCTGCATGGCCTGCACTGCTTCAATGAGGTCTCTGACCTGCTGAACCAGCAGGTCGAACTGCTCCATACCGACCATCGTTGTCGGAGGAAGAGGAGGAGCCTAAAAAACTGGAGGTGAGGTTGGAGCCTGAGATCTGGCCGCGGAGGCTGTGGATCGTCTGGTGGATGCCTTTCAGGGAGGCATCAAGTGGAGATCTAATAGAAGAAGGAGAGGAGGACGTCGAAGGAGATGACTGGAGGTAGTCCCGTTGAGCACTCCTTCAGGAACAAGGGTACTGCAAAGACATAGGCCCTTCTTCCAGCACCAATTTTGTTGGTGCAGATTTCACCGAAGCCGGAGTTGCTGGAGTCGAGATGACCGCGGCCACCACTAGGACCTGCAAGGGAAGTCTAAACCAGAGTTGGGAGTGCTTCGGCAAGACCCTCTGATGCTCAAGTCAGTACTCTGCTTCAACAGAAATGGAGTGCTCGAGTGAAAATTTTAGCAGAGTTTTGAGATAGAATTTTTGAGCTTAGAGAAGAACATATCTGGGGGTCTCTTTTTATAGACGGAGTGCATAACTAATTGACAGCGACGTCTGTAATCGCCTGGTAGTGGGTTGTTCAGAGCCGTCCGGAGTTTGTTACGGAGAGTAGTGGCATCAGGGATCATTCAGGGCCACGTGGAGTTTGTTACGGAGAGTAGAGTGGTGTCCGTTGTCATGACTTGCCAGAGAATAGTGGAGCCCGAAGAGTGGAGCGGTGTCCGTTATCGCGACTTGCCAGAGAGTAGTGGAGCCACACAGAATCCGTTGCAGAGAGTGGAGCAGGGTAGTGGCCATTGTCGTGACTTGCCAGAAAGTTCGGATCTGTCGGCTGGAGCTCGGCTGGGACATCTAATGGAGCAGAATGGCTCTCTATCCCATCAATTTGGGAGAAGCTCGGATGTCTCCGAAGCTGCTGACGAGTCTACTGTTGTCGGATACCTTAGGCGCTGATACTACAGGTGGGAGTCATCTGTTGTAGAAGCTCGGATGGAGATTTTTTGTTGGTGAAGCCCGGTAGGAGTTCGATTGCTAGAGAAGTCCATCTGAAATTTGCCTGATGTGAAAGCTCGTCTGAAGATGATCCACTAGAGAAGTTCGGTTTCATGAAGGACCTAGCGGAGGGTCGGTCGGTGATGGACTTCGGATGGCACTGGGAAGGTTCGGCAGATGTCGAAGGTGATCGATCGTTGTAAGAATCCAGCTGTCAGAGTCCATCCATCGTAGAAGCTTGTCCGATATCCATCCACTATGAAAGTTCGGTCGAGATCTGGTTCTTGCAGAAGGCTGAAAGGAGATCGCTTATTATAGAAGCTCGATCGAAGATGGGTTGTCATGGGAGCTCGGAGTAGCGATCGGCCGATGGGTCCTGTCCCGCTGTAGAAGCTCGTCTGGGATCCGGCTACGAAGAAGTTCGGTTGAAGTCTACCTGTAATGGAAGTTTGGAAGAGACGTGTTTACAGTAGAGGCTCGAATGAAATTTGCTTACAGTAGAGATCCGGAGTAGACCGCCCACTGTAGGAGTTCGGAGTAGACCGCTCGTAGTAGAAGTTCGTAGCAGACCGCTCGCTGTAGGAGTTCGGAGTAGATCGCTCGTAGTAGAAGTTTGGCTCTCATAGGAGCCCGATTAGAATCTTGAGGGCGGTCGACCATCGTAGAAACTCGAATGGAGTCCGATTATTGTAGAAACCTCGTTGTCGAAGAAGCTCGAATATTGATGAAGTTCGGAAGGAGTTCGGAGAATAGTTGATCACTGTAGATGGTCGGCTGACAGTGAGGCCTAGAGAGCCTTTGGAGCGGCATGGTAGATGGATGGAGAAGCTCATTGTCGGAGAAGTTCGGAAGCTCGGACGGTCGGGGGGGTTCAGAGAGACGCCACACAAGGTCGGAAGCTGGAGAAGCCCTGGAAGGGTCGGTCTTTTACAAACTTCGATCGGGGGGTATTTTATACCCAACAGGTATGTTGAAATTAAGCTTTATATCTCATATCCTATATTTCATATTTCCTTGTCTTTAATCTTCTATGCACCTCCAAAATCATGGAAGTGAGTTTGCCCATCCACATATTCTATGAGAAAGAATAAGAATTGTACTTATCGCATCAAAACTTTGGAGGATGCTGATGAGCCTGAAGGTTAAGGGAAATCCGAGCACCGAGATGTCGAGATGGACTTGCAAAAGAAGTCCACACTTATCAAGAGTTCTTCAGTGGCGGATTCTCTGATGCTTAAGTCAGTCAGAGTTTGAGAATAGTAAAAGAAGGAGAGAATAGGTTTAGTATTCCGTACCTTGAGGATCTCCTCATTATCTCTTTATATAGAGATAGAGTAATAGGTCGTTATATAAGCTAGTAGGCTAGATTATGATCTATTAGGCTGTTAGGATAGAAAATCTAAAGATTGTTAGTCATGGATAGTGGACACATTCTAACAAAGATTTTCAATAGTAGCCTACGTGGCCAAATAGATAGGTATCTGAGATTGGCATATAGTCGAGATCTTAGTCTGAAGTGCCTCCATCGATGTCGGTTGTGAGAAATCATACTGAGTGGTCGGTGATGTCCCAACCATGAGGTTCGTTGTCATCCGAGTAAGGAGGTCAGATGGAGGTCGAAGGGATCATTCCTTCTCGGTTCCCCATGGCAGTCTTGGCAAGTCATTAGTCGTGATCTAATTATAAGGTCATTGACAGTATGTTGATGTCCTTGGCATGCAGCTGAGGATGAAATCTGGAGCCAAAGTTTGATGAAGTTACCCATTCCATTATCAAGACGTTCGGGTGATGTCTATCATTTGGAGTCTTTCCTGATGCCTCAGTCAAACCAAAGAGTATGTCCAAGGATAGGTTTCAAGGATAATTGCCGAGGTAGTATGACTCATAACACTTGCACCCCACTTCTAAGTTTGAAGTGGTAGCTTCGGATGAAGGAAGTAGCTATCCTCGAAAAATAATCTCGATGCATGTCTGAGATGGCAAATCCGAGTTGTTTGGTCTTTAGGATCTTCAGGTAGATCATTGCATCATTTCAAGAAATTTGGTGCCGATTTGACAAGTCGCTTCACAAATCATGCCTTAATTATTTGGAGAGATTTGGTGCCTGGCAGATCTTGACGCATTTATAAGGAGTGGGTGGCTTGAGGTGAGTCATTATTTCAGCCTCGAAGGTTAAGACTCGATGATTATGGTCCACCTAGTTAAAGCTTGCCATCTACCTCACGTCGATTGGTTTGTCACTATTTCATATGGATGGATCTGCATGATCGGATCAGAATGATGGTGCGTTGAAGAGCCCCCTGGTTGGATGGTCCTAATTTGAGACATATGGCAAAGATCCATTGGGTCAGAGCTCCGATCGGGACCCTTATAGTATAATTTAAATAGGCCAGCTCTCCCATCATTTCTATTTTTCTTAGTTGCCAGTCACTTTCTACATTGTAGTTTGCAATTTGCCAGAGGTCTCTCTCGCTGCTGTTTGCTCCATCTTCTTCTTTAGCTTTGGCAGTTTTTCTAGTTCTCTAAGGAGTTTGTTGCATCTGCAATCTCCTTTCTTGGTTGGTTTTCTTGTCTCTTTCTTAGTCTCAGTCATTTTCCTTCTTATTCATCTCCTTTTTTGGTATTCCTCTTTTCTTGTAATGTCTTTTGGTAAAGAGGATCGAGACGAAAGTCATTGAGGTGGCCAGTGCTCTTAGTCACCTCCTCCTTAGTTTGGGTCCGAGGAGGATCCTCGGACTACTATTGCAAGAGCCTCTTCATTTGGTCACCAAAATTCTTTCGATCCTAAGAGAGAAGAGTCATCCATTACTGAGGCAGACCTTCAAGAGTTCCATCCTCGGACCACTATTGGAAGAGCCTCTTCATCTGGTCACCAAAGTTCTTTCAATCTTAGAAGAGAAGTGTCATCCATTACCAAGGTTGACCTTCAAGGGTTCTGATCTTAGTATTCTATTCCTTCTACTTTCTGGCTCTAAGTCCTGAGTTAGGGAGATCACATTTCTTTGTCTCCGGAGGGTCGAGTTACCCTTTACGAAGAAGCTCTACAAACAGGCCTTCAGTTGCCTTTCCACTAGTTTGCTTCTAATATTTTTGATTTTTATAGTATTCTTTCGATCCGAATTATCCTAAACTCCATTAGGGTGATTTCTATCTTTATCATCTTGTGTAGTTGGTTCAAAATTCTACTGAGGATTCCTCTTTCCAAGGTGCTATTCACCCTAAAGAGGCACCCTTTCGACGAAAGGTGGTGGTATTTTAGTCCTCATCACGGGTGTAAATTTAGTGATGGCCTTCCGTCCTCTATTCATGATTGAAAGGGTCAGTTATTCTTTATATCCTTCGACCTTCTTTGGGGCTTTAGCTGGATCTAGAGTGATTCTCGACTTTTTTCAAACACAGAGAAGTTAGTTCTCTCCGAGGATGAGAAGGACTATCATAAATTGCTCAATGTCCAATTGCTCAATGTCCAAGTGCCAAAATTGAGTGAACTCTTGGCCTAGCAGACTATGTATGATATTGGCCTTAGTCTGACTCTTCCTCGAGGTATATCCAAGTCTTTTGCTTTGTTGTTTGTTTGATTTTTCTTAGCTTTTCTTTCTTTTTGTGCTGACATTTTGTCTTTGGCATTGTAGCGATGAGATCATCACTTGATTCTCTCAAGATGGCATTACTGAAGAAGAGGTCGTTTGCATCTTCTGATGATGAGTCTTTGGCATGGAAGAAATCAAAGCTGATTCCTCTAACTCCTCCAGCTCCATCAGCTCATCTGATTCCAATGACTTCACATTCTATGGAGACCTCAAGCATCGATCTGATTGAAGTTATTGAGGCTCCTGAAGTCATCATCGCACTATCATAGAGGGCAGCTTCGCCAGTCACATCGAAATCAATCCGAGCTCTGATTTCGCTACCTCCTCATTAGACTCTGTCCCTAACAAGGTTGGGGTCTCTCCCCATATCTCCCACCATGCTAACTACAGCTACTCAAAATGAAGTAGGGCCCTCCTTATCTACTACCAAGGAGGATTTGATCCCCTTGTAAAAAGGGTACGACATGATGACTCTATTTTTCAAAACCCCCAGCTTGCTAAGGAGCTGATGGGCATGGTGCTGGTGCCATCAGACTGAGCCAAGATCAAATTTTGACCTTTCAACAGGGTGCGGAACACCACAATCGGACACCTTTTCAAGGTAAGTTTATTTTGACTTATCTCTTGTTTTTAATACTTGCAAAATTCTTGACTTTGGTTTCTCTTGGTTGATGATGCATGATATTGCTCACCTTGGTGATGTAGTTGTCGGATTAAACCTCATCAAGTGGAAGCTTGAAGGGGAATTGTGCAACATTGAGGCCAAGAAGAAGGCAACAGTGGAAGCTAAGGTGAAGATAGAGGAGGAGTCTTCCAAGGTGAGGTCCAATCTCTTCGAAGCCTAGGAGAAGGTTGGGCAACTTGAAGGTTGCCTAGCGGTGGGTATCACCAAGGCACATTGAGAGAAGATTGCCAAATTGAAGAAGGCCTTAGAGCTTGGTGCTGAAGCAATCCAGGCCATGGAGGAGAAGGTCAGACTAGTAGAGGATGGGGTGGTAGTCAAGAAGGAGAAGGCGATTGATGAGGCTAAGATTAAGGCAATCGATGAGTTCATGTCTTCACCTAACTTTGAGGCTAAGGTTGCAAAGGGATTGACCATGGCCTTTGGTTTTGAATTCGACCTGTGTAAGACTCAGGTTGCTCAACTCTTCTCCAAAGTAGATGTTGGCCGTCTAGACCCGTATACTCTTCTGGAGGAAGCTACTGGTGAAGTGCATCCCAATCATCATGAGGCTGAGGTACCATCCGAGCATGTTGCCGAAGTAGAGATTGTGATCGAACCTACAGTCGAAGCAACTCACGAGTTGCTTATTGTGAGGCCTTTGAGCCGATCTCTAAAATCGAAGCGGTGGCTGAGCATAGATTCGAGGACTCATCTGAAGCCCCGATCAATGTTGAAGACTCATAGAAACTTTCTTGTTTTTGTTCTACTTCAATCTTCAGTGTCTTGTAGTTAAACTTTTTAAAAAAGTAATGAAATGTCTTTACTTTTTGAAGTTCAATGTCTTTGTTCTTAAGCTGATTCTGACTTGTATTGTTTTAAAAGTTTTCCAACTAATAAGCTTTAGTGGATCTTCAACCATTCAGCATGTTTTCTAATTTTGTTTCTTTTGGATGTTGACTTTGCTAGGCTTATCCTCTCATCAAAAATCTGAACATATGGTCAGTCGGGTACCAAAGAAGTTCTTCAAGGTTTGCTTGGACTTTGATCTTTAGAAAATTTTCTCAAGTCATTAGCCTTGGGTAGATTACCAATGCAAATTTGCCAAAGTCTATTTTGAAAATGTTGTGTAGAATTTATCAAGTCGTAGACATGGGTTGTGTCCTCGAATCTATTTTGAAGATTTCATTTGTGGGGCTCCTAGCTTAGGCCAGGATATCTCCTAGTTGTCAATGCCATATCGATCAAAATTTTGGAGGTCTCAACCAGAGTTGTCATATCTCTGAGGGGTCGATCTATTCAGATCTGATCATTAGGGCTCTGATACTTAGGAGACTAAGGGAGAATGACATTTAATGTAGGCACTTCTTGATAATGATAGTCTGTTGGAAATTACAATTGGGGCTTTGTATCTTAGGTGTGATCTCCATGGCCTTGAAAGGATCGTGTAGGCGCATTAGATCAGTTCGGATCAAAGGCAACGAAATTCAAATTTTTTTCACTAACCCAGCATGCCATACATAGATCTAAATCAGATATAAGCATGATATAAATCAGCATATAATAAAGAAAAAGAGTGATTACGTCACCTTGCGCAGGTAGACGATATCCGCAATCCGATGATCCTAATTTTGTTGAGGTCCACTATTGAGCAGCACACGTGTTTGGTCTCTACAGGTATCCACTTAGACCTAATCTAGAATGCTTTCTCCAAAACTAATTTGCCTTCTCCAAGGTGAACCTGAGGGCTTTTGATCATCAATCGATCTGATCTCCAAGGCTGTTGGAACAACTCTTGCTGCAGCCCTTTCTTCCTTCAGTGGGATGATGCTTGAACACCTTCAAGTACTTCGAGGATCAGCCAAACACCATTGTGTGTGGGATATGGCAGCCTACTCTAGGCATGTGAGAGAAAATTGAAGGTGGAGGAAAGGCAGAGTTTTGGGTCTAATAATGATGAGATGCCGAACCCTTTGGAAGGGATCTTTTTATAGACACGAAACCCTAATCCTCTCCAACCAATATGGAACGGCTCCCATTTAAAATCAAATTTTAGATGGGCATCCCATAGTCTCTCCATTGAATTTTTTTCATAAGAAAACTCCAAAGAAATCAAGAGGGCGTGCACCTCATCCAAGTGATCTCTTCTTTAGGACATGCATAACAACCCATTTAAATTCAAGTGGATCCTATCCAACAACCCGAGTTTAATTTTGAACATTTCCAATTTAATCTTCAAATTTAAATGGTAACCTTCCTAACCCCTTCCTAAGCTCTCATCCTTATCCATATAGGGCGCACGCCTCTGGATCTCATCTAGAAGGGGCGTGCGTCCCTTCTCTCTCGAGAACACATGGGAAAAAGAGGAGGGGTGCCAACACTTGGCACCCTCCATCCTTATCCATGTAAGGCGTGCGCCCCATTCAAAATTCAAGGGGGGCATACACCCCCTTTTTCTCGAGAAGAATCACATGGAGAAAGAAGGGGCACGCCAACACTTGGCACCTCTCTTTCTCGTCTCATCCAATTTGAAGGAAACCACCTTTCTAATTTGAATCAAATTCAAATTGAATTGCTGGAGGTTAAGGGCAACCAACTATCGGTGCCAAATTAAGAGTCCAAATAGATTAGGCTGAACACTATCTAATAAAAAATCCAATCCAAAAAAAATCTGGGTCTCATCTTGTGTTAGCATGATTACCTTAGATCCAATTGGACCAATTGAGCCCAATTAAGCAATTCTAGACCAAAGTCTTTTGTTGTGTGACCCTATAGGTTCAAGTCTACATAGTAATGGAACATGTTGTGATCTTTATCAGCAACATCATCGAAACTCTTTTCAATATATCATAATCTTTCCAATTCAGCCAATTAAAATAATTGATCATCGAAATAATTTCAATTGATCTCATAATTTATCAGTGACACCTAGTAGTATGTAGTGGCAACCCATCAGAATTGAAAAAAAAATCTCTAAGTATAATTATCGTATGATTCGATTATTCTATCGTGAGTTTTGATAGGACTGAGGTCAGGGTAAACTCGTCAAACCTTATCACATCATATGATAGAATCATTTGATTGGAATTTGATGTGAAATCCAATAGAAATATTTTTCTATCTTTTACATTACCATGGTCATGGGCTTTAGGACTAATCTTATGATCTTCATAGGACTACTCCTCTATCGAGGTTGATAGATCCCCTCTTGATATAACTCAATTCTTACAATAAACATATTATAGCCAACATACACCTCAAGGCTCTATATGACTAGAAGATCGAGTTATGGTGTAGTCAAACTACAATACCCTCAAGGTGAATGATCGATGCATCTCAGGTCAAAGAACTAAATACACAACCATAGCTATGAGCATGTCACTGATGAGAAGGTAGATATCCTTGTGACTACTTATGAATGGTCATGCTCAGTATTCTCATTCTTAACAAGTACTTGTACTTTCACTCCGGTATCTCCACATCATAGATTCAAGATTCATCTATCCAAGAAAAATAATCATACACCAATTTTTTGGATCAATTATTATGTCCATGATAATCCTACAATCGAAAGTAAATTATGAGTTAACTAAAATTAGCACATTTCTTAAATTCTCAGTTCTTGAGAATATGTGTAATCATACCTGTTGGGTATAAAATACCCTCAGCCGAAGTTCTCAATAGGATTGACCCTCACGGGCTCCGTCACCAACTCCGACTTTGATTGCAGGTAAACTCCGCCCGGACTCCCATGGGAGCTGGGCCTCGTCTCCGGCTCCGATAGCAAGCGGACTCCACCCGGACTCCTACGGGAGCCGGGCTCTGTTACCAACTCCGACCGCCGGTAAGCTCCGTCTGGACTCCTACGGGAGCCGGACTTCGCCCCGACTTTGATTGTAGGTAAACTCCGCCCGGACTCCCACGGGAGCCGAGCCTCATCTCCGGCTCCGATAGCAAGCGGACTTCGCCCGGACTCCTACGGGGGTCGGGCTCTGTCACCAACTCCGACCGTCGGTAAGTTCCGTCCAGACTCCTACAGGAGCCGGACTTTGCTCCGACTTTGATTGCAGGTAAACTCCGCTCGGACTCCCACGGGAGCCGGGCTCTCGTCTTCGGCTCCGACAGCAAGCAGACTCCGCCCGGACTCCTACGGGGGCCAGGTTCTGTCACCAACTCCGACCGTCGGTAAGCTCCGTCCGGACTCCTACGGGAGCCGAACTTCGCCCTGACTTTGATCGCAGGTAAACTCCGCCCGGACTCCCATGGGAGTCGGGCTCTCGTCTCCAGCTCCGACAGCAAGCGGACTCCGCCCGAACTCCTACGGGGGCCAGGCTCTATCACCAACTCTGACCACCGGTAAGTTTCGTCTGAACTCCTATGGGAGCCGGACTTCGCCTCGACTTTGATTGCAGGAAAACTCCGCCCGGACCCCTACGAGAGCCGGGCCCTGTCCCCGACCTCAACTAAAGGAAGACCTCATCCAGACTCTTACTGGGGTCGGACTTCAGGCTCCTCTCAAGTGGATAACTAACCACCAGACACTCCAGCCAAACTTCAGCCGACGGGTCTGCACTCCCTGGCGCGACACAGCAACAGCCACGATCCTGCTCCACTTCCTGCGACGGATTGTGCACGGCTCCATTATTCCCTGATAGACTGCTATGATGCTCATGATCCTGCTCCACCTCCTGTAACGGATACTGCACGATTCTTCCATCCTCTGGCAAGTCGCGACAACGGACGCCGCTCCACTCCTTGCAGCAGACTCCACGTGGCGTGCTACAGTGAGGGCCACGGGTCCACTCCACTACTCCTCGCAACAAATTCCTCCTAACTGTGGGTGACCCACTACCAGACGGTTATGAACGTCGCTATCAGTCTGTTGCCCCCTCCGCCTATAAAAGGGGGGACCCCAGATACGTTATTCTATAAGCTCTCATTTTTTACCTAGAAACTCTGCTAAAATTTTCGTTCGAGCACTCCATTCTTGTTGAGGCAGAGAACTGACTTGAGCGTCGGAGGGTCTTGCCAGAGCAACCTCACCTCCGATTTAGACTTCTTTTGCAGGTCCCAGCGGCGACCGCGACTCCCTCGACTCCAGCTTCTCCGGTGCAAGCGGATTTTTGTACCAACAGGATTGGCGCTAGAGGAAGGGCCTGTGTCTTCGCAGTATCTTTGTTCTTAAAGGAGCGCTCAACGGGACCACCCCTGGGCATCTTTTTCGACATCCTCTCCTCCTTCCTCCACTTGGTCTTCGCTCGATGCCTCCCCGCAAGGCATCCACGTGACGATCCACGGCCTTCGCAGCCAGGTCTCGGGCTCCAGCCTCACCTCCTGTTTCCCAACCTCCTCCTCTTCCGACGATGACGGTCGGCGCGGAGCAGTTTGATCTGCTGGCACAGCAGGTCAGAGGCCTCATTGAAGCTGTGCAGGCCATGCAGCAGCAGCAATAGCTACAGGCATCGGTGCGCCTGGAAAGGGTGTCACCGGAACACCAGAATCCGGCGATGGGGCGGGCCACCTGGACCAGCCATCCCGTCTTTCCTGGGAAGATGAATCCGATGGTGGAAAGCCCTCAATCGGATCACGATTCCATCCCTGGAAGATCCCTGCCCCCATTCTGCCAGAGGACCCTCGAGACCCGAAGTCGAGAGGATTTCCTGGATCGGAGACTCCAAGAGATGAACCGATGGATCGAAAAACTCCACCACGCTCCCCCCGCTTATGATGAGGATATTTGCACTGACCCTCCATTTTCTCAAATAATCATGCAGGAACCGATCCCGCCAAACTTCAAGCTCCCCCAGTTCGAAAGCTACGACGGGACTTCGGATCCGGTCGACCATTTGGAAGCCTTTCGGACGATGATGCTGCTTCATGGCACTCCCGACGTCATTCTGTGCCGAGCCTTCCCATCCACCCTAAAGGGAGCGGCGAGAAACTGGTACTCGATGCTGAAGTCGGGTACCATCTTTTTATTTGATCAAATGAGCCATCAATTCGTGACCCATTTTGTCAGCAGCTGGCGCCCCCGGAAGGGTTCGGAGTCCCTCATCAATATCAAGCAGAGGGAAGGGGAGTCCATTCGGGCCTACATCAACCGTTTCAACATCGCAGCATTGGAGGTCCGGAATTTAGACCAATCAGTCGCAATGGCCGCTCTGAAGAGCGGCCTTCAGAAGAATGACCTTTTGTTCTCCCTGGAGAAGAAGTACCCCAGGGATTTTGCTGATTTATTGGCTCGGGCTGAAGGGTACGCCTGAGTAAAAGAAGCCTTTAAAATGAAGGATGAGGAGACCGCGAGAGAGTGGCAGGCGGGAGACTCGAGTAAGTCTGCAGTCGAAAAAAGGTCGAGAGAAGCTCAGCCACATTCTCGATCCTCCTCTGGGCACAAGCGTACCCATACTCCACTCCGGGTATGCAGGCAGAGAAGTTCGGACCACAGGGTTCGGTGGGGTTCCCTACTGGAAAGATTCCGCAGCTACGCCCCCCTTAATGCTTCAAAGGCCCAGGTACTGATGGAGGTCAGGGAGCAGCTCCCTAGGCCAGAGAGGATGCGCACACACCCAGGGAAGCGCAACCCCAACAAGTTCTGCCTCTACCACCGCGATCACGGCCATGACACGGAGGAATGCATCCAGCTCCGAGATGAGATCGAGGAGCTCATCTGGCGAGGTCGACTCGATAGATTTATTCGACGCCGGCCTGAGGGTAGAGAAGATCGGCCAAGGACCCTGCCGTAACCTGAACCGCCAAGGAGGGAGGAGCAACCCGGAGATCGGCCTCCAATTGGGACCATCGACTCCATCGTCGGAGGGCCTCAAGGAGGAGCAGACCTTCCGTGACCATGGAACTCGAAAAACCTGTAAATGTATCGCTTACGACTCTATCTCGAATCTAAATTCCTTTCGACTTTGCATGCTCCTCCCATTTGAAATGAATTTGTTGCGACTGGGGATAACCCCTTCAAACAATCAAGACAAGGTTATGTTAGGAACAGGAGGAGAACCTTGTCCTGACATGAGCAAAGTCAAAGGCCCGATTCTTTTAGACCGAAGGGGGGGAGAGGCCTTACAACGCCTTGATGTGCCCCCACAGCCATGTCAGGAACAGGAGGAGAACCTTGTCCTGACATGAGCAAAGTCAAAGGCCCGATTCTTTTAGACCAGAGGGGGGGAGAGGCCTTACAACACCCTGATGTGCCCCCACAGCCATGTCAGGAATAGGAGAAAAATCTCATCCTGACATGAGCAAAGTCAAAGGCTCAGTTCTTTTAGACCGGATGGGGGGAGAGGCCTTACAATGCCCTGATGTGCCCCCACGGTCATGCCAGGAACAGGAGGAGAACCTCGTCCTGACATGAGCAAAGTCAAAGGCCCGGTTCTTTTAGACCGAATGTGGGGAGAGGCCTTGTAACGCCCTAATGTGCCCCCACGGTCATGTCAGGAACAGGAGGAGAACCTCATCCTGACATGAGTAAAGTCGAAGGTCCGGTTCTTTTAGACCGGGTGGGGGAGAGACCCTTGTGATGGTCCTTATGAGCCCCCGCGTCTCCGTTGGGAACAGGAGGAGAACCTCATCCCGACGATAACGAAATCCGACCGTCCAACAAGATCGAATGAAGGGGAAAGGCCCCTCAGCGGCACCTCCATACTTCTACACAACCCCGCAAAAAGCAGGGGGAGGGTCCTCACTCTGAAAAGAGGAGGAAAATTAAAAAGGAAGAGCGACGAACTACGATGGAAACAGATGAAGGACAGACTATGCCAAAGACGTAAGGAACCCCATCTCAACAAAGATGGAGAGTTCCCACCAAACACCCCCGACCTCTAAGAAGGCTCTCGACATAAATCAAGAAGATGGTGGTACCTTTGAAGTACTGCAGAATTCGGACCAGCGCATCGACGACAGGACACCTCCAAGCGACGTCAACGTCGGACAAGCCGAGCGACAAGGGAAGTTCGACGGGCGATAATTTAATATGCAGGCGAGGTAACATAAAATCCCTTTTTTTTTCCTTTTATTTCATTTACGAAATATACACCACGAAGCCCGGAAGGCCAAAGGAAGAAAAGCAAAGCGACAAAACAACAAAAGGGAAAATGTATGCATGAAAAGACAGAAGGCCAATAAGAGCCCTAGGGAAGCTCCGCTCCTTTCGACCTAGAATTATCTACTCCACCCCTCATCCAGGACTGCCTCAGATTCTCAACTTCTTCTAGCTCTCTCCTTTTTAGTAGCGCATCCTGGAGTGCCCGATGAAGCTGCTGACTTTCGATCTTCGCCTCTTGATGCCTCTTTCTTAGGACCTCAGATTCTGCCTCTGCATCCACGACGGCCTGTTGCTCGTATGCCAGTTGGATCTTCAGTTGCTGCAACTCAGTCGTCCTTTCCCCAAAGGCAACAGAAATCCCTTCGACGGTTCTTCTTAGGGACTGGAGTTCATCAGAATCCTGAGCTGAAGTAAGCTGAGCCCTGCCAGCCAGCTGCCTCTGAAGGCGGGCGACTTCGTCGGTCGCCACCCTGAGTCTCCCTTTATATTCATCCACTTGCCTGCGCCAATCGGCCCAATGCACGTCGTAGCTCACCTCGGTGTCCTGAAGCTACTGCTGAAGGGCGGAGACCTTTTTTGACCACTCCCGATCGCCGTCGGCCCGGGCAAAGAGCCGGGATGAACTCCCTTCCAACTGGCCGATCTTCTCCTTCGCAGCCGACAGTTCCACCCTGAGAGCGCTGATCTTGGCAGCTTGAGCTCAAATTCGATCGCTGGCGCTCTTCTTGCATTCCTCAAGCTCCTTCGCAAAGTCCACCTTCCTCCGGCTATACTCCATGATCCCCTTCACGTGGAGATTCCGAAAGCGGGTGGCCTCTGTGGTGGCTTCAGAATGGCCCTCTCTCAATCTGCGCAGCTCGCCTTCCATCTTCTTTGACCTCTTTGTCAACTGAAGAACCTCCTTCTTCAGCCGCTGGATCGTCGACTTTAGCGGGATCCCCAGGGGCAGGGGAAGCACTTCGGCAGGGCGCTGCCATTGGGAGACAAAAGTATCAAGATGCACCGCATCACAAAAAGAAAAGCAGAAAGAAGAAAGGAAGGAGGAAGAAGCCACCCACGACAAGAAATTTAACTTTATTGATTGGATGATTTTTGAAGACAAGAAGGAAAAGGAAAATTACGGTAAAATAAAACTACAAGGTCGGAGGTCTCAGACCTCAGAGGCAGGAGTTGGAGAGCTTGGCATTCCGGGAGGGGGGACTGCTGCAGCGGTGATGGCAGGAGAGAGACCGGCCTCATCTTCAGACTCCTCACCCAGGAAGCTGAGGTCGAGCTCCAAAAATTTTCTGACCACCCTCTCCTAGCAGAGCTCGAACCCCTTGATGAATGCCTCCTGGCCGAATTGGACGTTCAAGTCCCTCATCTCCGCAGAAGCCTTGAACTCCTCTACCGTGAGAACCCTGGCCTCCGAGATCAGGATTGGAGTCTGCTTAGCCAAATTGGCGACCTCGGCCTCCGCCTTTCTCACCGTCTCCTCCAAGGTCTGCCTCTCCGCCTCCCGGGCTTGTTTCTCTCTTTCCAGGGCCTCTTGGAGGGCGACTACTTCGACCATCTTTTCTTTGAGGTGAGCAACCTCGGCCTGACAGCGCTCCTCCACCTGGACGATGTCCCTCCTCGTACGGTTTGTCACCTCGATATTGGCGAGGAGCTGGTGCCCAATCTGCAAGGGCGGCTAGGGGATCAGAACAAGGGTCAAATAGCCGGATAAATGAAGATATGTTTACCTCAAGGAAGGATCCTAAAGAGTCCCAGACCCGCTGCTCAGGATCGGCGTGGTCGATCCTCTCGACGACTTCGGGCAAAATGCAGCCGTCGATCAACCGTCTGATCAAGTCCCTGTCATTGAAGGGATTCTCCGGCCTCTCTTCAGAGCTGAGGGACTCGTCAGCGATGGCACGGCGGCTACTCATCCTGCGAGCCACCGACTTCCTTCTCTTCCCCCTCTCGGCAACGGGCACCTCCGCGGAGCGGACCCCCGAAACGGGAGCCCCAGTCGGCGGACTCCTCGAGGAGGCCAGGGGGGCCGTGGGCTCGACGTCCGAGGGAATGTCGATCGCTGGGGCCGCTAGGGTGGGCGCGGCCAAGCTCGACTCCTCCGCCCTGGCCCTCTTCGTCGATCCGGAGGTCGCGGCCCCCTTTCTTTTGTGGGCCCTGAGGCCCCTGGCAAGCAACCGCGCTGCTTCGGCGTCCATTCCTTAAAAAAAAAAAATCAAATCAACCAATCAGGAGTCAAAAATCGATGATGGGGCAAAAGAAAAAAAGAAAAGAAAAAAAAAAGAGAGAAGGAAGAAGAGAGAAGAAAAAGGAAGAAAAAGAAAGACAGAAGACAAGAAGAGAAAGGAAAAGGTGAAGTACTCGCAGGATCCTGGGGGCTCAGACCGACGTTGAACAAAAATTGCTCCCTCAGAAGGTTGGGAAGGGAAGGAGCGGAGTAGGCAAGAAGCTTTCGGGCAGCCTGGAGGTCATCCTCCCCCAGGCTGGGGGCCCGGCGGACAGAATCCCTCAGAGAGCACCAAGGGGGCAGGCCCAGCCTCAAGGTCGGGCAGTGGACGAAGAGGTATTTTCCCTTCCAGTTGTGGATTGAAGAGGGGGCACCTTTTAGCAACCCCTTCATGCCGAACTGAGGGGAGAAATACCACCAGTCCTTCGCCGAAGGATGGCGCTTGAAGGTGTAAAAATACCTAAACAGAGAGAGGGACGGCTGGATCTCGACTACGTGGCAAAGGGAGAGAAACCCTATCAAAACCTAAAAGAATTCAGAGCAACTGAAGCCAAAGAGATATCCAAAAAGTGAAAGAAGGCAACAATAAAGGATGGAAGCGGAAGCCGGAGCCCGGCATGGAACGCCTCCTGATACAGGCAAAAGCGACCGGATGGAGGGGTGCTGGCCCAGTCGGAGGGGCCGGGAAGCTCCAGGTCATACTCCGGAGGAACTCCGTACTGAACCCTTATCAGCAGGAGTTCATCCGGAGTCAAGGAATAGGGAATGGCACCCGACACAAAAATTGGGCGAGGCCCCACCCCAGGTACGGGTTCATCCACAGAATGGGGGACCTGGGGGGTGGAGGCGGAAGAACTCCCGGAGCCGCTGGAAGTGGAAGAGTCGGAAGGCATTTCAAATGACTTCGAATGAAGACTCTAAAGATCCCAAAGGAGACAGACGGGGCAAAAGACAAGAGGTCATAGTAGGCTAACTCGAAGGAATACGACAGAAGAAAATGGCAAAGAAAAGGCTCCTAGATGGCGAAAAGAGAGGCGGAGGTTCCGGGACTAACCTAGATCGCTCTGGGAGATGCGGAGGGGTGAAGACAGGGACGACTCGAAGGGCACCTATAGCCCAAGAAGACGCCAAGAGAAACAGGGCACTCGAAGAGAGGGCGGATACCGCTAGAATTCTGAAGCGGAGTAAGGGCCCCAAAGGTGGAAGGACAGGTTTAAATAGACCCTGGGATCCGGCGCCATAATGATCGCAAATCCCCCCAGGCCGGCTCGCGCCCGACACGTGTCCCACTCACCACGGTAGGTGGCTGAAAGCGGCTGACGGTTGGCAGGGCCATTATTGCACCGTATCTGGGCCAGTGTACCAGCGAGAACTTTGAAGAGTCCTCTCGTATTGCCCCGATTCAAAAAGACTCCAGCACATGCACATTCAATGCCAAAATATCTGAAGGCGGTCGTACACAGGGTTTGAGGGGATAACATCGGCTGTGCAAACCTCTCTGTACTTCCTTCATTCGAAATTCAAACTCGAAAGTAGGGGGACTGGTGTTGGGTATAAAATACCCTCAGCCGAAGTTCTTAACAGGATTGACCCTCACGGGCTCCATCACCAACTCCGACTTTGATTGCAGGTAAACTCTGCCCGAACTCCCATGGGAGCCGGGCCTCATCTCCGACTCCGACAGCAAGCGGACTCCGCCCGGACTCCTACGGGAGCCGGGCTCTGTCACCAACTCCGACCGTCGGTAAGCTCCGTCCGGACTCCTACGGGAGCCGGACTTCACCCCGACTTTGATTGCAGGTAAACTCCGCCCGGACTCCCATGGGAGTCGGGCCTCATCTCCGGCTCTGACAGCAAGCGGACTCCTCTCGGACTCCTACGGGGGCCGGGCTCTGTCACCAACTCCGACCGTCGGTAAGTTCCGTCCGGACTCCTACGGGAGCCGGACTTTGCTCCAACTTTGATTGCAGGTAAACTCTGCCTGGACTCCCACGGGAGCCAGGCTCTCATCTCTGGCTCTGACAATAAGCGGACTCTGCCCGGACTCCTACGGGGGGCGGGCTCTGTCACCAACTCTGACCGCTGGTAAGCTCCGTCCGAACTCCTACGGGAGCCGGACTTCACCCTGACTTTGATCGCAGGTAAACTCCGCCCGGACTCCCACGGGAGCCGGGATCTCATCTCCGGCTCCGACAGCAAGTGGACTCCGCCCGGACTCCTACGGGGGCCGGGCTCTGTCACCAACTCCGACCGTCGGTAAGTTCCGTCCGGACTCCTATGGGAGCCAGACTTCGCCCCGACTTTGATTGTAGGAAAACTCCGTCCGGACCCCTATGGGAGCCGGGCCCCGTCCCCGACCTCAGCTAAAGGAAGACATCATCCGGACTCTTACTGGGGTCGGACTTCAGGCTCCTCTCAAGTGGATAACTAACCACCAGACACTCCAGCCAAACTTCAGCCGACGGGTCTGCACTCCCTGGCGTGACACAGCAACAACCACGATCCTGCTCCACTTCCTACGATGGATTCCACGCGGCTCCATTATTCCCTGGTAGACCGCTATGATGCCCATGATCCTGCTCCACCTCCTGTAACGGATACTGCATGATTCTTCCATCCTCTGGCAAGTCGCGACAACGGACGCCGCTCCACTCCCTGCGGCAGACTCCACATGGCGCGCTACAGTGAGGGCCACGGGTCCACTCCACTACTCCTCGCAATAAATTCCTCCTGACTGTGGGTGGCCCACTACCAGACAGTTATGAACGTCGCTATCAGTCTGTTGCACCCTCCACCTATAAAAGAGGGGACCCCAGATACGTTATTCTATAAGCTCTCATTTTTTACCTAGAAACTCTGTTAAAATTTTCGTTCGAGCACTCCATTCTTGTTGAGGCAGAGAACTGACTTGAGCATCGGAGGGTCTTGCCGGAGCAACCCCACCTATGATTTAGACTTCTTTTGTAGGTCCCGACGGCGACCGCGACTCCCTCGACTCCAGCTTCTCCGGCGCAAGCGGATTTTTGCACCAACAATACCTATTAACTTAATGGATGATTCATAGATACAATAAACATAATATGAATAGAAATAATCTAATTTTATTAATATAAAAATTAATTTATAAATTATATCCTAATGATATTTTATAAGTATTGATCAATCTGGCTCTAGGATATACATCCAACAAACTTTCACTTGCACTAAAGTCAATTAGCTACAAATCTAAGTTTCATCTTCCTACGGTAGGCTTCAATCTTTTGCTGGCTTAATTAATTCATCAGTGGGTCAACCACGTTGTCTGTGATATTGACTCTCTTCAGCTTGATGTATCCTTTCTCGAGATAATCACAGATGAGGTGGAACCACTACTCGATATGCTTGGATTTTTAGTGAGATCTCTATTAGAAAATATATCCTAAAGTCAATAGTTTAAATGATTATGCTCATTTTATAAAATATATATATAAATTATTTATTAATAAATAAAAATTATTTTGGTATCATTCATCATAAAGTTACATATTTCATGCTAGAACTCTTATGTTGCGATAAAATTCTTAGAACTATAAAGTAATCGATAAAGGAGAATTTATTGTATAGTTCTTAAATATGTTTATGATCAAATGATACGTCATTAAAGGATGATGATGTTTATCGAGTGAAGATCATTATATGCCATATGTATTGGTTGTCCTCTTAATCAAGAAGTGTGGAGATACTGATATGATATATAAATGAGATGTAAGAGTACATCGTCACTGAACAAGTGACTCACCTACTGAGCACTCTGCTATCGAGAGCAACTCACAAAGCATATAGGCATAAGTATCCCTCACACTTGAGATCACCATATTTACTTGAAAGCAACTCACTATGCTTTAATGCCATACTATCTGTATTTCTAATGTAGTGACGGAAAGCTACTGGATACAGTCAAGTACTTGTGAAGTCTATATATGGATCAAGATGAAATTGATCCCTCTGAATCATAAGAGCTAGTACATCACTATATTTTAATTTAGTAAAATCTTGCCTAAGATAATCCATATGATGGATTTAAAATATTAGAATATAATATGGTTGATCTTTCAGGATTAACAATTTAATCCTAGATCGTCCTAGAGTATTCAGGATCAAAGGAATGAATTATATGGTAACCATATGCATAGGTTCTTGAATATTATCTTGTAAATATTTGTCCTATCCAGACATCAAAAATTATTACTAGATGGTAACTTTGATTAGTACAAGAAATAGTTCCCATGCTACTGGCTTAGTGTTCGAACCTATGGAGTCACGCACAAAGTCAAGTGACGTAGGAAAGAATTGTCATAAGTCTATATGTTTAATTTGAAAGTACATGACTTGATTGAATAAATAGATTAACTTAATTGAGAATTAAGTAATGGGTCATACGGGATTAAATAGTTAACTATGTCTAGCAGCATTAGATATGATGTTCAGGCTCAATTTCGGGGATGAACAAGATTTGATCTACGATTCAAGGAGTTTATGAGAGATTGAATTTAAGTACTAATTAATTTTAGATTAGATCTAATTTAATTAGATATAATTAGTTTAAAAATATATGTTAGACTTTGTACTAAATTCTAAACAGTTTAGGATTAACAATCAAATCAAAATTGGTTTGAATCAGATTCGAATTGGATTCAAATTGACCCATACTTAGATTGGATCCTTAAAATCCACTTTTGTTGGAACTCTCTCTCCTCATGATCAACCTAAAGAGGGTGGGGTGCTGATTATTACCATCCCACACTTGGGTGTAGGCATGGGCGCATGGGGGTGCCTCATTAGGCACCTATCCTATCTCAAACAGGATTCCTTGTTAGAGAAGAGAAGGATTAATTCAAAGCTAATTTGAATTAGGACTTTTAGTCTATTGGGTCATAAAAAATTATTTATAAATAGAAAGAACCTCTAACCATCAAAGCATAATAATTAGATTGTATGCTAAGAGATGAGAAAGAGAGAGAGAGAGAAGGCATGCAAGAGAGGGAACCGGTCCCTCTTCCTTGGCATGTGGAGTTTGGGCATCCAACCCTTTGGCATGGAGACCCTTGGTATCCCAACTTCCAGGTGTAAGGCATCACACCAAAGCTTTTCTTCCTTCCCTACTTGCTGCCTTGAGAAGGTATGAGGATTTGTGGCTTCATCCTACTTTTTTGTGAAGCCTGACGTGTGCACAAAGTAGACGATTTGTATGTTCAAAACTTTTGTGAAGCTTTGGATTCAGAATCCTTTGAAGATTTGATCTCTATTCCACTATAAATTAAATAAAAGATAAAATATTTATTAGCTTATTATAAAAAAAATTTTGGATACTCTCTGGCAATCCGATCATAAATCGGCCCTATTTTTTTCAATCTGGTATCAGAGCTAGGTTTTAATATATAGATGTATAACTAATTTTTTTCTAATTGATTTACATATGGTATGTGATTAAAATTTTATATTAGATATTAAATTTAATTTAAATTTATTTAAATAAAATTTATGATCTAATTTTGATTAGATTTTAAGAACCTAATCAATGGTTGGTTAAGATTTGTTATAAATCTATTATAATAGAATTTTATTATTGTAGATTTTTATTAGAATAACAACATCTTCTAAAATTTATTTTAAATTAGTTTTAATAAAATTTTTTTATTATTATTTTGGATTGGACGTTAAACTTATTTTAGATCTGAATTGAATCTATTTCAATAGATTTTCAGATCTAATTTCTATCAAAATTTTGTACAACATCGAAATATATCTAACCAAAAATTTAATCTTTATGTGTTCATATGTGTATCTAAATATTTTTTTATATAATTTTAGATCTGAATTTAAAGTTTTATATCTTGTATAAATTAAGTTTTAGATCTGATATGATGTATATGATGTATTAAATCTGATAAGATTAGGTGAAGAATATGGTTGATATGATCAAAGTCATGTTCATGCTCACTTTATTATGATAATTACATGTAGATGTGATTTATATTTGAAATTAGATTTCAAATCTTAGTAGCTCAGTACTCTGATTGATGAGATCATCAGACTGTCTAGTCATAAGAGAATGTAGGGATTGATGTCCCTCTCTTATCCATTTGATGGATTTTCTTATGATGTATAGGGGTGTCATTGTGATCCTATTTCATGAAGAAGAACAGCGAATAAATTTTTATAAATTATTTTGATCATAAATAAGTTTAGATTAGATCTAAAATAATTTATGACTGATTATAATAAGATAAATTTAGATATAAAAATTATTTTAAATCTAAATAGCATGTTCCATTAGATATAATTGGTAGTGATCTAAAAGTAGTCATGATACATGTGATGTATATATGAAGTTTAGATCATAATTATGCATGTTTAATTGTTAAGCATCTATATAAAAATTATTTTTTATGATATGAAACATATGGTATGCTTTACTTGATATCTTAATAGAATAGTTTTACAAATTGAAATATATATTTCATACACTTAATTTGAAATTAAGTTTTTAAAACAATCTAGATTTAAGAATTGAAGATTTTATAACATCACATAAATCGATGGGCAATGGGTTAGCATGAATCAGGTCCTCTTATTGGGTTAGACCTAAGATTAAAAATATATATGGATGAAATAAAAAAATTAATTAAATCTAATTAAGAGTTGAATTAGATTAGATCAAAATTTCTCTAGATCAACCTCAATAGTTGAAGCTTGATCAAGTCCATATTTTTGATCTTACTAAATGGACCATAATTATGGCTCAATGGTTGAGCTCGAATCTTCTGGTAGACCAAACTGAAACTAATTATCTAGTTAATGTCTACAGTAAGTTTAGTAGTATTGATCGATGGTCATTAATTGAGAGATACTCACCTAGATGGCATCTATGGTGAGTTAATGACATATCCCTCCCACCAATCTCACTTACCTATCCAACATGATAGATTATGTTTTGATTAGGTCACTAATCGATTCGAGCTGACCCATGCCATTAAGTTAAATCAGTATGACTGATTTAGATATCTTTAGATCAACTTGTATAAAGTCCTCTTCATGATTTGGTGAAGCTAGTCAGAGGATTTATGACTTGCAGGCTAATTTTTTTTCTTATTCTTAAATCATTAAATCAAATCTTCTAAATTATTAAGTCCTTAAAATGATATAGTTATGGGGATAACTAATTTATAGCCTCCTATTAAGGTGCGTGATAATGAATCTAATATTCTAAATAGACATTGGAGGCACCACATATCTGGTGTCTATTGAGTATTGGAATTACCATTCATCATATAACCATTTTGTTGTGTCTTTCAGATCAATACTCAAGTTGGTTGAGCCACACTCAGGCCTAAACATTCGTTTGCTGGATGCACTTAGTGTAGTCATGTTAATGGTTAGACCTAATCAGGATTTTCAGTAGAGGCACCACATGCCTACTGAAGAGATGCCTAGGGCAAAATCTAATTGTTAGAAGTTAATTAGAGAAATAATTAGTTATGAACCTATCCATGAATGTACTAGGATTGGTCGAGCAATACTCAAATCTGAATGCAGTCTGTGTAGATTCTAGTACCTACTAAGAAATTAATGTAATTTCTTGAATTAGAGGTAGAGACTACCAATTCATATAAAATAGTGAGATAAATTTTAGACTAAAATCTAAATTTTTAGGATTAAAATAATTCATATACTAATAGATTTATGTTTCTTCTTTTTGACTATGGCTAATGCACTATTACTTTGTTCATTGTTGGACAGCGACAAGTTTATCAGATCCAACTTCGAAAGCTGATATCGAAAGTTGAAGATCATTCTAGAGTACGAAAAGATCTTGTACATGCATACGAATCCAACATCCGAAGAACCTACTGCTGATGCACCCCATGCTGCAAGAGATACTTATTTGAAGTGGCTCAGTGATTGGACACCTATGTGTTGCATCATGAGAGCAGCAATAAATGACGAACTTAGCCATAAGTTTGAGGACTCGCAACCAGAAGATATGATTCAAATGTTGAATGTCCTTCAGCACCCTTGAGGATGAAGAGAGATATAAAATCTCTTGTGCTGTGTTCCATGCCCATATGTGAGAGGAGGCGTCAATCACTGATCATGTATTATACATGACCGAGTAGATTGAATGCTTAAACAAACTTAGCTTTTCATTATATGAAAAGTTGGACAAGAATGCTATCCTGAACTTGCTACCAAAATCCTACATACCCTTCTTGAGTCATTACAAAATGATCAAGCCTACAGTGAACTACCATGATTTGCTAGGATTGCTGCAGACATTCGAGAAGGACCATCAGCTCCAGAAAGAGCCGGTGCATGTAGTGGGAGATTTGTCAGTAGATCATCGATCCTCTAAGAGAAGGAAAAAAAATGATATAGAAAAATCATGTCACCGATCCCAAGCCAAAGCAGAGCAAAAAATTGAAAGTCGATGGGAGCTAGGCATAATATTTTTTTTGCAAGAAGCTGGATCATTGAAAAAAGAATTATCCGATATACATAGCTTTCCTTGACCCAAACAGATCAAAAAGTAAGAGAAACAAGTAATCAGTTGTTTCACAAAGTACTAATATGATAATTTCTTGTAATTTCTCTATTTGTGATACTACTACCTGGATATTGGATATCAAAAGTCTAATTAATATTTATAATTCATTGCAGAAACTGTAGGTCAGTAGAAAATTTAGAGAAGGCAAGCGATTTCTAAACATTGGAGATGGAAGCTTTGTTCTAGTTCTAGCTTTAGAAACTATGCAGCTTGTTTTCAAGTCTAATAGTATCATGTTAGATGAGTATTATTATTATCCTTCTTTTTTTATGAATGTCATCTCTGTAGATCTTTTGAATAAACTTGATTTTAAATTTTTAATAAAAAATAATTTTTGTGATATCATTGTGAATAATACTACAATTATGCATAAACCATTAAAATATGACATATATATATATTATCACAGCTTGTTGGTGTATACACATCGAACAAATGCTTTAGCTTAGATAATGTCAGTGATTCCTACTTTTGACATTGTAGGCTGGGTCATGTGAACAAGAATAGGATAGACTAACTGGTCCTCCTGCTGTCTCTTGACATGAGCTGGACAACCCCAAATTCTGAGATGATTCAGACTTGGCTTCTTACCATGCCATATCTCATATGGTGTGGTAGGAACGGTTTTAGAGGAAACCCTATTCAATACATAAATTACTGTCATGAGACAATGTCCCCAAAGAAACTCAAGAAGGTCTGTGAAGCTCATCATAGAATGGACCATATCTAATAGGATCTGATTTCTCCATTCTGAAACTCCGTTGAGTTGAGGCGTTCCAGGTGGAGTCCATTGAGAGACTATGCCATTGTCCTTAAGATATACTAGAAACTTCAGACTAGGATATTCACCTCCTCGATCTGATCAAAGAATCTTAATGGGCTTTCCTGTTTATTTTTCTATCTCATGTCTGAATTCTTTGAACCTTTCAAAAGCTTCAAACTTGTGTTTCATTAGAAACACATATCCATACCTAGACATATCATCGGTAAAGGTAATGAAGTAGACGTAGTTGCCTCTAGCCAACACATCAAATGGGCCGCACACATCCGTATGTACTAGAGCAAGTAGGTCGTAGCCCTTTCCCCATGTCCCACAAAAGGAAGCTTGATTATTTTACCTTGAAGGCATGATTCACAAACTGGATATGACTCGAAAGTCAACGGACTCAATAGCCCAGATTTTTCTAATTTGTTAATCCTGTCTTCTGCAATATGACCTAGCCTTAGGTGCCACAGATACTTATCATTTAGACTATCTCTAGGCCTTTTAATTCCTATGGCATTCACATTTTGCTCAATATTAAATACAGATACATCAATATGTAGCTGATAGAGATCATTAATAAGAAAACCATCTGCAACTTTATTATTTTTATAAAAAATATTACAATGGTCCTTATGAAAGCTAATCATATAGCCTTCTTGTGCTAAACATGAAACAGAAATCAAATTTCTGCTTTCTGCAGGCACATAATAATAGTCTCTTAAAACTAAATCTAATCCTAACGGTAATCGCAGAGGGTAGGTTCCCACGGCCACAGCAGCAACTCTAGCTCTGTTTTCAATGCGTAGGATCATCTCCCCATCTCTCAGCCTCCTGCTCTCCTCAAGACCCTGCATAGAAGTGCACAAATAAGCACTAGAACCAAAGTCAAGTACCCAACTGGATGCAAAAGAAATCGTAAGGTTAGATTCTATAACGAGCATACCTCCAGAAGGACCATCCTTCTTGTTCTTTAGGATGGTCAGGTACTGAGGACAGTTCTGCTTCCTCTTCTTCTCATCCACCTTCTGCTTCTTCGCAGACCTCTTTTTCTTTCCAAAAGACTTTCTCTTGGAAGAAGTCCACTCCACAGTAAGAACTGAGCCTTTTGAACCCTTCATAGAAAGCTCAGCCGTAACCAACATGTTCATTAACTCGATCAAGGTACACTGCATCTTATGCATATGAAAGTTTATGATGAACTAACCATATGCATCGGACAAGGACTGAAGGATCACATCAATCTAAAAATCCTTATCTAAGATGATGCCAAGCTTCTCAAGCTCCTCAAGATCCTTGATCATTATCAAACAATGATCTTGGACTGACTGCCCATCATGCATCTTGGCCTTAAAAAGTCTTTGATAGACTTGATACTTGGCCGCGCGACTCTGTTCACCAAACAACTCTTGCAGGTGAGCCAATATTTGGCAGATAGTCAAAATGTTCTCATGTTGGCGTTGCAAGTCATCAAACATTGCACCCAACATGTAGTACCTTGCTTTGTTATCATCATCCATCCGCTTTTTCAGAGATGCTTTCTGTTCAGCAGTCAGACGTGCTGGTATGGCAGGTGGGTCCTAGTCCAAGATATGAGTTAATTTTTTAGAATCCAGAATAATTCTGTAGTTCCTCAACCAGTCCTTAAAATTGGATCCAGTCAGTCTATGGGTGTCTAGAATTTTGGTCAGGGGGTTTGAGGCAGACATATTTTCTGTAGAGAGTCAAAAGTTTTTAGTTAGATTTTGTAATTAGACTCAACCAATTTGTTTAGAATTTTTATTTTTAAATAAATTAGGCTCTCACTATTTTCTCAGATCCCTACACTTCTTTGGTAGAGATGTGAAAATCTCCGTGATCCATGATTTTTAGTGGGTGGTGCGGTCTCATCGACTGGCTCACCACCTCAGTTATTGGTGATGGATCAACCGATGAGTGGACAACTCTTGTCCAATAATTCTCTAATCATGATGCACCCAAAACTTGATCTCTAATTTATGAAGCTCACTGTGTCCGGGATATTGCTCCAATCCTTAGTTAAGTCAAACCCACCATTTGCATGAACTAGATTCCTGATTGGGTCTCTCACCGTATCTGGAATATTGAGCCCAACCCATCCTCTAATCTGTAGCATCCGATGCCTAATGGACATGGTTACGTCTTCCCGGTGTAACTGAGCCACTGTAACCAATCGAGAACAATCAACCCCGAGAAGGGCCCACACATCCACAATGATGGATGACCTAGACTTAATATTTTTTTAGGAAGATTTATTTAGGTCTCATTAAACTTGACTTGACATAGTCATAACAATTATGACTAACCTAGTGGCATGGGCTAGCTTGAATTGTTAGCCACCTTAAATCAGAACTAAGTCGACACATATGGTCAAGTAAGTGAGATCGGTGGGAGGGATATGCCATTAACTCGATAAGAATGCATTCGAGTCGAGTAGGTCCCAATTAAAAACTAATCGATCGCATCTGCCCAACTTACCTTAGACACCAAATTGTCGAACCAGAACTAATTGGGTTAGCCTACAATCCAGGCTCTAACCACTGAGCCAAATTAGGTCTTAACTTGATCGAGTCACATCTAAATGTGATTCGACCTTGATCCAAACTTAATCCTATTAGGCTGGTCAATTATTAGCTTTCATGATCCCACCTAACCAACTCTTGATTTGGTTTGATCAACCGCTAGACCTAATTGAGCTACCCAAATCCGAACCCAATTTTATGAAAATATCTTAGATCTGAAATTCTTAATTTTAGATCTAACTTAATTTCATAAGCTTAATTTATTAATTAAATTTGGGTTCATAAACAAAGCATGTAAAATAAATCTTAGGGTTTCAGGATCTAAAATTTTGCAGAAAAGTAAGTTTTGATTTCTGATTAAGAATGAACGTGTGGCACCCCTACACATCATATAAACACCCCATTGAATGGAAAGAGAGGGTGTTAAAACTCTACTTTATTCTTATGATCGGACGGCCATGAGAAACATCTTAATCAAAAATATAAATTTAACTACAAAACTAGTTAGATCTAAATTAACATATCACATATACAATTTAAGATCTAACTAATACATGCTTTGCATACATCTTGTGTATCAAAAATCAATCTAATTAACATACTTTCAAATCTGATACATCACATGTAATATCTAAAAAATAAGATTTAAATTAAACTATTCAAAATTAAATCTATTCTAGACAAGTTACTAGAACAATTCTACAACTAGTCTAGGCATGCAACAGATCAATTTTATGAACTAATTAAAATTTTATTTTTTATTTTTTGAATAAAAAATTATAACAATTATAATATCAAAAAAATAAAGAATAAATTATATTTAATTTATATTTTAATCTCATTAAAACATAAAACTTAAGACTATTCATGGATTTAACTAATCCTAGTCTAGTCATGCATCTCATGCATGTTAGATCTTCTTAGATTTAATTTTAAATATTTTAATTTTAGATCCTATCATATTTGATGTGATATCTAAAATCTTTAATATCAGATAAATAAAAATTAAAATCAGATATAAATTAGATCTAAAATAGATCGAACAATCTGGCTCTGATACCACTTGAAGGAGGAAAATCACTTTTCCTCGTAGGATCTTCCAGATTTCATCAAATCTGGGGTGGAATAATTTAAAAAAAAATTATCCTACATATTTTAGATCTAATTTTCTAGATTTAATTTTATTATCTGATATTTAAAATCTAAAATTAAATCTAAATCTCTGATGAAAGAAGAAGTACCTCAAGGATAATCTGATTATCCTGTAGATGATCTCTGCACAACCCAAGGTTCTGATGTAGCCACGCAAGTGCCTGGCCTCTACCAGTATCCACTCAAGAAAGATCTAGAATGTCTTCTCCTCATAAATCTCTACTCCAAAAATTAGATCTTTATCTGATTTGAAAGTACTTTAGAACTCCTTCTGAAGTTGGAGCAGCAGCCTGTCGAAGATGTCTTGCAGCCTTCTGTTCCAGGCATCACCATGCCTTGGATCTTTGCCAGATGGATGTCCAACTCTTTGGACATGAAGAGGAGAGGAAGGAGAGCAGGGAGGATGTAGAGAAGAGGGGAGAGGATGGCAGCTATTAGGTTTTGTGCATAAAACAATTTCTTCTATGAAACCCTAGGTGCAGCAGGGTTTATATAGACCCTATATGCTGCGCAGTGCCACATCATTCAACCAATCAAAAAATTCCAATAAATTTTAGAAAAATTTTGATTGGTGGAGTGATGTCATCTGATCACATCAGATAAGAACCCCACCCTCTCTCCTAAGTTGGCACCAACATTGGATAAGCTCAAACAAAGTGGCACCAAAGAGTCCATGTTTATCAAGACTCTTTGGTTCTTATCCATTTGGGGCACCCACTTTAATCCAATTGGGCTCATACCATAATCTAATTATGGCACCCAATTCAATTGGGTTTTGGCATGTGGACACTCTATAAAAATTCTCCAATGAGCCCTCTTCATTTTAAGATCCATATGTCAACTTTTGACAGATGTCCTAAAATGAATTTGGCAGGTGCTAGAAATTAGCATGTGTTGTCTTAAATT
Source organism: Elaeis guineensis (assembly GCF_000442705.2). Classification (NCBI taxonomy): domain Eukaryota; kingdom Viridiplantae; phylum Streptophyta; class Magnoliopsida; order Arecales; family Arecaceae; genus Elaeis; species Elaeis guineensis. The sequence continues at coordinate 84,590,861 of NC_026002.2, forward strand.
CATCTCATGAATTAAGACAAGCCTTTTCTGAGCTGGACAAGCTTTATTTAGACTAAGAGAAATCTTTTTAAGATTCTTTGGATGAGTCAAATCATATTTGGCTCAGTAGAGACAGAAAAGATTATACGAGGAGAAAGTTAAGCTCAATCGTGTGCTAGCACAATTTCTTTGAACCTAATTGGATCTTATCCAAATCAATTGGGTTAGCCCAATTGATGACATTTGGATCCTAACCATTATTTGTGTGACCCAATTAGGTTCAATTCTGTATGGTAATGGGACATGTCGTGATCTCATCATCGACATCATCGAAACTCCTTTCGATGGACCAGAACTCTTCTGATTCAGACAATTAGAATGATCGATCATCAATATCATTCTAATTACTCCCAAAATCCACCAGTGACACCTAGCAGTATGTGGTGGCAATCCATCAAAACTGAAGATGAACCTCTCGGTGCAGCTACCTGTGTGATTGAGTTCCTCTATCATGAGTCCCGACTGAATTAGGGTTAAGGTGAACTCGTCAAACCCAACATCAGTCATATGAGTTAATTGATCGATCCGAGTCTGATGTGAAACCTTAATGAAAAATTCTTTTCCATTATTTCACTCTGCCATGGCCATAGGCTTAAGGACTCAATCTTTCGATCATCATAGGACTACTCTCATTTACCGAGGTTGATAAATCCCATCTTGGTGCAACCTAGTTCCTACAATGAATATGCTATAGCCAACTTACACCTCAGGATTTTGAATGACTAGGAGACTGAGTTATAGTATAGTCAAACTATAACATACTTAAGGTGAACTGTCGATACACCTCAGGTCAAAGAACTAGACACACAACTACAGCATCGAGCTAGTCATCGATGAGAAGGTAGACTTCCTTATGACTGCTCGAGGTGGTCACGCTCAGTACTCTCATTCTCAACGAATATCTGTACTCTCACTCTGGTGTCTCCACACCGTAGACTCAAGACACATCTACCCTAAGAAAGTGATCGTACACCAACCTTTCGGATCGATCACCATCCTCGTGATGATCTTATGGTCAGGAGCTGTTTATGAGTTAGTTATGTAAATTCATGTCTTAAATTTTCAACTCTTAAAAATATGAATTAATAGTCCTACTAACTCAAAAGATGTAACACAGACACAATGTACACAATGTGATAGAAGAATAACCCTTTTATTCATTTATAGTCAAAATTATAAATTTGCTCTTAGATCTGTACAGGAATGTGTCAGCCGATTTGGCATCTAGAGCACACATCTAATAGTTTTGTCGCACAAAATAAGAAAGAGTAGATGTGGGATAAGAGAGAGTGGGCATGGGGGTTAAATTGGTGCAAGGTGAAATCTTAGTCTTACTAAGATTCAATCTATGTCTTGTTCCAATCTGGTTTCTCAAACTAAAACCAAATCAATCTAGTTAAAATAGGTCTTAACCTAATTAAGAATCTAATTTAATCAGATTAAATCAGATTTAAATCTGATTTAATTTTTTATTTGAATTAGAAATTAGGTTGACCCAAGTCCTAATTGAACTAGGATTAGTTTTTTCTTACACTTGGCTTATCCAATAAACCAATTGAACTTGATCCAATTAAGCCCAAACTAAATCTAATTAAATCATATTCAATTAGACTAAATCTTAGCCCATTGGCTTAATCAAATTAAGCCAATTAACAATCAAATTGCTAATCGACCCTCCTGTAACACTTGCACTAGGTTAAATATCAATCATATTGATCGTTTAATCCTAGAACGATTCTTAATTGTTGATCAACCATCCGATCAAATCATGAACTCTAATGTGTGTGACCTCATAGGTCCAAACCTAAGTCGGTAGTATAGAAATAAATTTTTATACCAATCGAAGTGACCATCTAGCAATGGTACCCGACGATCGGATAGATCGAATGTGTAGAACAACATCCTTAGAACCCATGCGGACATAGTTTCCATATAATTCATTCCCTTGACCAAAATGCTCATAGGACACCTCAATGTTCAACTGTCAACTCTGATTAGGTTGTCCATATTGTATTTCAAAATATCAAATCCATCTGATGGATTATCCTGGCCAAGATTTTGCTAAATTGAAATACTGTGACTCATTCTTCTCCAACTCTTGGAGTGGTCAATCCCATCTCGATCACACTCTGACTTTGCAAGTACTAGACTGTGCCTAGAAGTCTTTCATCATTGAATTAGAAATTCAGATAGTCCAGTACCAAAGCACAGTGAGTTGCTTGCAAGTCACTGAGTCGATCTCAGATCTAAGGGACACTTATATCTATATCCCATCAGAGACATTCTCGACAGCAGAATGCTCTGAAGTTGTTCACGTTCAATGATGATGTACCCTTATATCTCACCTGTATGCCATACCAGTATCTCTACACTCTTTGGTTAAGAGGACAACCAACCCATATGGCCTACAGCGATCTATGCTCGATAGAAGCTATCATCCTTATTAACAGCCTATCATTTGGTCGTGAATAGTTTTAAGGACAAATCGATAAATTCTCTCTTTATCGAACCTAAATAGTCCTAAGGACTTCATCACAACAATAGAGTTCATTAGAAGATGAAAACTGATGATAAAAATATCAAAAATATATTTTATTTATTAACAAATCAATTACAATATAAGGTTGCTCAACCGTCAACAGCTTGATGATTGGCTTTTGAGACATATTTTCCAACAACTCCTACTTGTCCTAAAGCCACTCGGCACAGTATCAAATCCCATCTTCGACTTGTGGTTGTCGAACTCCTTTATTGCCAGGGCATTAGTGAAGGGGTCGGTCAGGTTCTTCTTTTCGTCGATCTTTTGAAGGTCGACATCACCTCGATCCATGATCTTTCAGACCAGGTGGAAGTGGTGCAAAATGTACTTCATCCGCTGGTGTGCTTTGGATTCCTTCGTTTGAGCTATGGCACCAATGCTGTCGCAGTAGAGCAGGACTAGACCATCGAGGGAGGGTGCTACTTTGAGCTCGATGATGAATTTTGTCAGTCACATAGCTTCCTTCGTGGCATCTGACGCTGCGATGTACTCCACCTCACAAACAGAGTCTGCCACAGTATGCTGCTTGAAACTCTTCCAATAGATAGCTCCACTATTCAAAGTAAAGATATAACCCGACATGCTTCTGCTGTCATCATGGACAGATTGAAAGCTGGAGTCTGTGAACCCCATAAGTTTCAGATCTGACTCGCCATAAACCAACCATTGGTCCTTAGTATTTCTCAAATACTTAAGGATGGCTTTAACCTCTTTCCAGTGATTTTCTTCAAGATCAAATTGGTATCTACTCACTACTCCTAGTGAGTTTGCCATATCTGGTCTTGTACATGTCATGGCGTACATGATAGATCTCACGGTCGAAGCATTTGGGACTCTACTCATATGCTCTCTCTTTTCAGGAGTTGTTGGACAATCCTTCTTAGAGAGAGAAATTTCATGGCTTATCGGTAGATAGCCCTTCTTAGAATTTTTCATGCTGAACCTCTTCAGCACAGTATCCATGTATGTGGACAGGGATAATCCATGTGGGGAAAATCAGTGCAGGGGTAAAATAGTAATTTTAAAATTTTTTCAAAATCATGATTTTATAGTGAAAAAATATTAATTAATCTAATTAATTAACATGAATTAATCCTACACTAAGATCTAAATATGATATATAGCATGCATGCATTTAAATTTAAAATTTGAATTTGAACAATAAATACTTTATTGTAATGTGTTCAAAACACAATACCTTTGTGCGGGTAGTAGATCGCCGCAATCTGATCATCGTCGGAAGAGTCTGATCATTGCGATGCAGCCACATAGTATATCTGGCCTCTGCAGATCATCCACATGAAGCTCCCGATCTGATCGACTCCTCACGAGTGCTAGCTCATTATAGAGCCCTTTTGATGGTCGATGCTGATCGAACTCCTTCGATCGATGTCTGTCGATTCTTCGGATGCTCTGGATCATCAACAGACATGCTTGAGAGGATGTTGAAGATCTCCCTGAGATTTTGTGAGCTCACGACACTCGTAGCTTACTTTCTCACTTTCCGAACCCCAGGCTAAAACTCTAGGAAACTCACCAGAAACCTTGTACCCACTTTTTTTTCTTTTCTTTCTTTTTCTCTTGAAAGGATATGGACTTCCTTCTCATGCACAAGACTTCTCACACCCCAAAATTTTTCTCCAAAAATCTTCTTCTTGCATGCCCCACTCTTCTCCTCCTTTTATAACAACGTCAAACATTTTATCCAAAAGAAAGGATAAAGATGAGTAATTGCACATTTGAATTCAAATCAAATTTTGAATTCAAATGTACACCAACTCATCCCTTATCCACTAAAGGCATGAGGCATGGCTTAAATTGTGCATGGAGTAATTTCATGAGAAATCTTTTCTCATGTAATAAATGAGGCATAAAAAAAGGGATAAGGTGCAAAGATTGATTGCCCATTCAAATTCAAACTTTATTTTGAATTTGAATGGCCAACCAATCATCCATATCTATTCATATGGCACATTAAAGTAGGGCATGGAGAGGGCTTGGCGTAAGGAAAAAATTCATGAGAAGTTCCTTCTCATGAATTCAAATGGGTGCAATGGAAGTGAGGTGGCGCATGGAGATTGGGTCAAGGTGGTTTAATTATTTAAACCAACCTAATTGAACCAAATAAGTTAGGTCCAATTAGACTAATTTAAACCCAACTTAATTAGGCTTAATTAGGCTCAATAAAATCCTAATCAAATCAAAAATTGACTAAGTCCAACCCCTGATCAAATCAGGGACCAAACCATCTTGACGATTAGGTCAACTCTTAACCTAATCGGGTCAAACCCAACTGAATCCAATTCAATTGGATTTGATCCAAAAATAATTACTTAATCAAATTGAGTTAATTAGCAATCAAATCACTAATTAAACCTCTCATAAATACTGAGTCCAAATTCGATGCACAATCGGGCATCAGAATTCATCGATATGTAATCCTGATCGAAAAGTCCCAACCAGTGGGACTCTTAACCCCGATACCCATAATGTGTGGAACTCTTCATCAGCCATCAAATCAGATAGAAACCTCTAATGTGTGTAACCCCACAGATTCGAACCTAAGCCAGTAGCACAAGAATCAATTTCTGTACTAATCGAAGTGACCATCTAGCAATGGTACCCGACGTCCGGATAGGTCGAAGAGTCGCAATCGCAACACTCAGAACCTACATGAATATGGTTACTGTATAATTCATCATTTTGACCCCTGTGTTTAGGATGACTCAGGGTTAAACTTTCAACCCTGATCAGATCATCTGAATCGTGCTCAACTCAAACAGTCCTGTGACTCCTCACAAGGACTATCCTGGCCAAGATTTTGCTAAATTGAAACATGACTGTACACAGCTCCTAAACTAGAGTGGTCAATCCCATCTTGACACACGCACCGACAAGTCAAGTACTTGACTACACCCAGCAGCCTTCCATCACTGAATTAAAAATTCAGATAGTCCAGTGTCTAAGTGCAATGAGTTGCTTGCAAGTCACCATGGCGGTCTCAGGTCGGAGGGATATTTATACCCATATTCCATCAGAGCAAATCTTGATAGCAGAAATAGCTCAAGAGTCGGTCACGTTCAGTGTAGATGTACCCTTATATCTCACCTGTATGCCATACCAGTATCTCCACACTCATTGGTTAAAAGGACAACCAACCTATATGGCATACAATGACCTATGCTTGATAAATGTTGTCGTCCTTGATAACAACGTATCATTTGATCGCGAACAGATTTAAGGACTAAACGATAAATCCTCCTTTGTTGAGTCTAAATAGGCCTAAGGACTTCACCACAACATAGGAGTTCATTAAAAGATGAAATATTTTATGATGAAAAATACCAAAATAATTTTTATTAATTTATAATTCATGTATAAATACAAAAATGAGCACAACCGTCAACAGGCTGACGATTGGCTTTGGGACACTATTCCCAACAATCTCCCACTTAGCCTAAAGCCAATCGGTACAGTATCTAATACTCATCTTCGACTTGTAGTTGTCGAACTCCTTCACCGTAATGGCTTTAGTGAATGGGTCAGCCAGGTTCTCCTTTCCGTCGATCTTCTGAAGATCGACGTCACCTCGATCTACAATTTTCTGGATGAGATGGTAGCGGCGCAGAATATGCTTCGTCTGCTGGTGTGCCTTTGGTTCCTTCGCCTGAGCAATGGCTCCAGAGCTGTTACAGTAGAGCAGAACTGGACCAACAAGGGAGGGTGCTACTCCGAGCTCGGTGATGAATTTTTTCAGCCGCACCATTTTTTTGGCAGCATCTGATGCGGCGACATACTCTGCCTCGCAAACTGAATCAGCCATTGTGTGCTGCTTGGAACTTTTCCAGCATATAGCCCCACCATTAAGGGTAAAAATAAATCTCAACACACTTTTGCTGTCATCATGATCAGACTGAAAATTAGAGTCTGTAAACCCTATAAGTCTCAAGTCCAATTCACCATAAACAAGCCACTGGTCTTTAGTATTTCTTAAATACTTCAGGATGGTTTTAACAACCTTCCAGTGATTCTCCCCTGGATCAGATTGGTATCTACTCACTACCCCTAGTGAGTATGCCACATCTGGTCGTGTATATGTCATAGCGTACATGATAGATTCCACTGTCGAAGCATATGGAATCCTACCCATACGCTCTCTCTCTTGAGGTGTTGTCGGACAATCCCTCTTTGAGAGAAAAATTTCATGGCCTATCGGAAGATAGCCTTTTTTGGAATTCTCCATACTGAACCTCTTCAGCATAGTATCAATGTACGTGGACTGAGATAAACCAAGCAACCTTTTAGATCTATCCCTATAGATCCTCATCCCTAGGATGTAGGAAGCTTCTCCCAGATCCTTCATAGAGAACTATGACGACAGTCAAATCTTTATTCCCTATAATGCAGGGACATCATTCTCGATTAAGAGAATGTCATCCACATACAATACAAGAAATACTACTACTGGACCATTAGCCCACTTATAAATGCATGGCTCTTCTCCGTTCTTAACGAAGCCATACGTCTTGATCATCTTATCAAAACATATGTTCCAACTCCGTGATGCCTGCTTAAGCCCATAAATGGACCTCTGTAGCCTGCACACCTTAGACTCATCTGTGGATGTGAATCTTTCAGGTTGTATCATATACACCTCTTCATCTAGCTCACCATTTAGGAAAGCTGTCTTCACATCCATCTGTCAGATTTCATAGTCCAGATGGACAGCTATCACAAGCATAATCCGAATGGATTTGAGCATTGCCATAGGAGAAAACATCTCGTCATAGTCTATACCATAACGTTGACAATATCCCTTGGCAACCAGACGGGCTTTATAGGTTTTCACATTTCCGTCTGCACCTCTCTTCCTCTTGAAGACCCACTTACACCCTATGGGTTTTACTCCTTCAGGTGGGTCAACCAATGTCCACACATCGTTGACCTTTATGGACTCCATTTTGGATTTCATGGCCTCCAGCCATTTCTCAGAATCAGGTCTCTGCATTGCATCCATGTAGGTGATCGGATCCTCATCATTTTTATCAAGTTCGATAGGATCGCCATCCCGGACCAAGAAACCATAGTATCTGTCCGGTTGACGTGGTACTCTACCAAATCGCCTTAAGGGTGCTTGAACAATGGGCTTCAGATCTGATCTAACCAAATCCGGTTCAGGTTCAGCAACTTGTGTCGGTTTTTCCATCTGTCGAACTTCATCAAGTTCGATCTTAGAGGAAACAGTCCCTTCACCAAGGAACTCTTTTTCCAAAAAGATTGCCTTAAGGCTGACAAACACTTGTTGCTCATCAGCTAGGTAGAAGTAATACCCTTTGGTCTCTTTTAGGTACCCTATAAAATTATACTTGTCAGACCTAGGTCCAAGATTGTCCGTAATTAAACATTTAACATAAGCTGGACACCCCCAAACCCTAAGATACGAGAGTACTGGCTTACGTCCTATCCATATCTCATATGGCATTTTGGTTACAGACTTACTCGAAACTCTATTTAGAAGGTAACAAGCCGATTCGAGCGCATATCTCCAGAGAGAGATCGGTAGACCAGCAAACCCCATCATGGATCGAACCATGTCCAATAAGGTCTGATTCTTCCTTTCAGATACACCATTATATTGTGGTGTTCCAAGAGGAGTCCACTGAGAGAGAATCCCATTCTCTCCAAGATATATCAGAAAATCATTGAAAAGGTATTCACCTCCTCGATCAGATCGAAGAGTTTTAATACACTTTCCAGTTTATTTTTCTACCTCATTTCGAAATAGTTTGAACATTTCAAACGACTCCGATTTATGCTTCATTAAATAGACATACCCATACCTCGATAGGTCGTCTGTGAAGGTTATGTAGTAGAAATATCCACCTCTTGCACTTGAGCTCATCGGTCCACATATATCAGAATGTACCAAATCCAAGAGTTCACTGGCTCGCTCACTTTTTTCAGTAAAAGGTGATTTGGTCATTTTACCAAGAAGACAGGACTCACAGGTTAGAAGTGATTCACAATCACCTATTTTAAGAATTCCTTCTTGAGCCAACCTGTTTATCCTGTTCTTATTGATATGACCTAGCCCACAGTGCCAAAGATAGACTTCTGACACATTATCTATTCTAGCGCATTTACCGGAGGTTTGAACCACATTAACAGGTTGTGATAGAAAGTAAATTCCATTATTAAGTTGTCCAACAAATATTGTAACACCATTCAAAATGATATTGTAAATATTTTCTTTTATTAAAAATTGATAACCGTTCATGGCCAAAAGGCCTACAGAAATAATATTTAATAAAAAGCTTGGACAATAGTGACATTCATTCAGAATTATATTTCGAGAATTGATTACAAGGTTCATGATTCCTAATGCTAGAACTGGAACTTTGCTTCCACCTCCAACGTTCAGAAATCTATCGCCTTCATCAAATCTCCTACTGATCTGCAGACCCTGCATCGAATTGCAAATATGATAAGGGCTTCCGGTATCCAATACCCAGGTAGTAGCATCACAAATGAAAAAGTTGCAAGGTGTTATCATATAAGTACCTTGCTTCTTCTTCGGCCTGTTCGGGTCCAGGGAGGCAATGTATAGAGGACAGTTCCTCTTCCAGTGCCCCTGCTTCTTGCAAAAGAAGCACTCCACCTGGCTCTGGTCAGACTTGCATTTCTTGGTCTGACCCTGTGCAGACGTCCCAACATGCAGCTGCACCTTCTTATTCTTTTTCTTCTTGTTCTTCTTCTTCCCTTTCTTAAAGGGTCGACGACCAGAAGAAGACCCTCCCACAACATTCACCGACTCCTTATGGAGCTGGTGATCCTTCTCAAAATTCTGCAGCAACCCCAACAAGCCATGGTAGTTCACTGCAGGCTTTGTCATCTGAAAATGAGTAAGAAAGGGGAGGAAGGACTTAGGCAATGAATTAAGGATCGCATCCTTACCGAGCTGCTTGTGCAGGGGAAAGCCCAGTTTACTTAGGTGCTCAATCATTTCGATCATGTATAGTATATGATTAGTAACTGAGGCTCCATCCCTCATCTGAGCTTTAAAAATAGCACAACTAGTTTTGTGCCTTTCAACGTCGTCAGGCGTGCCAAGGGAGTCGTTCAACATTTGAAGCATCTCCTGTGGCTGGACGTTCTCGAACCTGCGGCTGAACTCATCATTCATTGCCGCCAGCATAATGCACCGAACGGTGGTGTGGTCATTGAACCAATTCTGATAAGTGTCTCGGACCGTCCCTCTAACGTTCGGGGCTGGCTCCTTAGGTGCCGGATCCATTACTACATAAAAGATCCGCTCATGCTCAAGGACGATTTTTAATTTTCGATACCAGCTATCGAAATTAGGTCCCATGAGCTTGTCATTATCTAATAATGACCGGAGGGACAGGGTAGTGGCCATATCTACATAAAGAAAAATCAGATCTCTATTAGTACATAAATTATAAATAATAAAGACTTAGACTTTAGTCTAAAGTTTCTCCCAGTATTTTTACGAACTGGTAGCCTCAACCTCCAATTCGAGAAATTACTTTAATTCCTTAGTGGGTACTAGAATCTACACAGACTACACACGAGCCCAATTTTGGTTGGTCAACCCATGTGCATCTATGGGTAGGTTCATAACCAGTTGTTTCTCTAAACAACTTCTAGTAATTGATTTTGCCCCAAAACCTAATCAGTAGGCTTTGACCTCCACTGAAAAAATCTGGTTAGGTCCAACCATTAACATGATTTGATTTGGTGAATCGGATCAATAAATGATCAGGCCCGACTTTGGCCGGCCAACCTGATCACCATTAAAAAGACTCAAATCAAATTATCATATTATGAATGATAATTCCATTAGTCAATAAGCACCAGGCCTTTGGGCCTCCAATGATTATTAAACTAATGGACTCATTATCACTCACTTAATGGGAGGCTATGACTTAGTTATCAATATAACTTAATCATTTTTAGAGACCTAATAATTTTTTTTTGAAGATTTTATTAAAGGATAGATGAGAAAAAAATATCCAGCCAATTTTAATCCTCCCACTAACTTCACCAAGTTAGATTAAAAATGATTTAATTAAAGCTGGCATTAGGAGCACTTAAATCAGTCAAACTGATTTACCGAATGACATGGGTGAGCCCTAATCACCAAGTGATCTAATCAAAACCTAATTCATCAGGTTGGCCAGGTAAGTGAGATCAGTGGTGGGGATAAGCCATTAACTCGTCAGAGATCAAATCACTGCGAGTAGCTCCCGCTTAAAAATCACTGGTCAAACTGCCAAACTTACCTTAGACACCAATCGGTTCATTAGTTTTAATTTGATCAACTTAGTAAATAGGGTTCCACCGCGTAGCCATGAATTAAGTCCATCTTGGTCTAGTTAAAGACATGGACCCTTTCAACTACAACTATTGGAGTTGAGTCTAGAGTATCTTTGACCTAATCTAATTCAACTTTTGATTAGATTTGACAAATTACTCTAACTTAGTCCATTTCTTTAAGCTAACCTTAGGTCTAACCCAATTATGGACCTAATCCATCTAACCCATTGACTCACAAGTTTATGCAATTATCTTAGGTCTTAATTCACAATTCTAGACCTACTAGATAACACTTAATTCTTTTAATTAAGTATTTGGACTGATGGGTTAGGGTTTGGCATTTCGAAAATAATTTTTAAATTTGAAAGATTTTATTTTTTATTCACCAAATATGTTGACTCATTTCACAAATAGATCAGCACATTTCATAAATAGCAATCCTATTGCTAATTATATAACAGAAAATAACTCAATCAAAATAAATCATGAATATTCCTTTAGATCTAATCTAACATATTCATGATAAATTTTACAATTGAACCTTTACAATTAATTCCTTTTGCTGCTTCATCTGCATGGAATATAATTACAACGACACCCCTACCACCATAGGAGACCCCATCGAATGGGAGGAGAGGGCCTTTAAACCCTACTTTTCTCCTATGATCGGATGGCCATAGCAACCAACCTAATTCGATTACTTGCTACTTAGATCCAGTATATTTAAATATACCAATTTCAAAATTTAAATTTTAAATTTCAAATTTCAAATTTTAAATTTTGAATTTTAAATTTCAAACAAATTTCAAATTTTAAATTTTTGAATTTCAAATTTTGAATTTCAAAATTTGAATTTTAAAATTTGAATTTCAAATTTAAAATTTCAACCAAATTTTAAATTTTGAATTTTAAATTTTTGAATTTTAAATTTTAAATTTCAAATTTCAAAATTCAAATTTTAAATTTTGAATTTCAAATTTTTGAATTTTGAATTTCGAACAACTTTCAAAATTCAAAATTTGAATTTTTGAATTTTAAATTTTAAATTTTTGAATTTCAAATTTCAAATTTAAACTTTTAGATTACAACTTAATCTATACATGCAAATATATATATCATATCTAAGAACCCGCTCTGATACCATTTGTGGAGAAAATCAGTGCAGAGGTAAAATGGTAATTTTAAAACTTTTTCAAAATCATGATTTTACAGTAAAAAAATATTAATTAATCTAATTAATTAACATAAATTTATCTTACACTAGAATCTAAATATAATATATAGCATATATGCATTTAAATTTGAAATTTGAATTTGAACAATAAACACTTTATTGTAATGTGTTCAAAACACAATACATTTGTGCGGGTAGTAGATCGTCGTAATCTGATCACCGTCGAAAGAGTCTGATCATTGCGACATAGTCACACAGTGTGTCTGGCCTCTGCGGATCATCCACACAAAGTTTTCGATCTGATCGACTCCTTACGAGTGCTAGCTCGTTGTAGAGCCCTTTTGACGGCCGATGCTGATCGAACTCCTTCGATCGATGTCTGTCGATTCTTTGGATGCTCTGAATCATCAACAGACGTACTTGAGAGGATGTTGAAGATCTTCCTGAGATTTTGTGGGCTCACGACACTCGTAGCTCACTTTCTCACTTCCCGAACCCCAGGCTAAAACTCTAGGGAACTCACCGGAAACCTTGCACCCACTTTTCTTTCTTTTCTTTCTTTTTCTCTTGGAAGGATATGGACTTCCTTCTCACGCACAAGACTTCTCACACCCTAGAATTTTTCTCCAAAAATCTTCTTCTTGCATGCCCCACTCTTCTCCTCCTTTTATAACAACGTCAAACGTCTTATCCAAAAAAAAGGATAAAGATGAGTAATTGCACATTTGAATTCAAATCAAATTTTGAATTCAAATCGACACCAACTCATCCCTTATCCACTAAAGGTGTGAGGCATGGCTTAAATTATGCACAGAGTGATTTCATGAGAAACCTTTTCTCATGTAATAAATGGGACGTAAAAAAAGGGATAAGGCGCAAAGATTGATTGCCCATTCAAATTTAAACTTTATTTTGAATTTGAATGGCCAACCAATCATCCTTATCCATTCATATGGCACATTAAAGTGGGGCGTGGAGAGGGCTTGGCATGAGAAAAAAATTCATGAGAAGTTCCTTCTCATAAACTCAAATGGGTGCAATGAAAGTGAGGTGGCGCATGGAGATTGGGTCAAAGTGGTTTAATTATTTAAACCAACCTAATTGAACCAAATAAGTTAGGTCCAATTAGACTAATTTAAATCTAACTTAATTAGGCTTAATTAGGCTCAATAAAATCTTAATCAAATCAAAAATTGACTAAGCCCAACCCCTGATCAAATCAGAGACCAAACCATCTTGACGATTAGGTCAACTCTTAACCTAATCAGGTCAAATCCAACTGAATCCAATTCAATTGGACTTGATCTAAAAATAATTACTCAATCAAATTGAGTTAATTAGCAATCAAATCACTAATTAAACCTTTCATAAATACTGAATCCAAATCCGATGGGCAATCGGACATCAGAATTCATTGATATGTAATCCTGATCGAAAAGTCCCAACCAGTGGGACTCTTGACCCCGATACCCATAATGTGTGGAACTCTTCATCAGCCATCAGATCAGATAGGAACCTCTAATGTGTGTGACCCCACAGGTTCGAACCTAAGCTGGTAGTATAAGAATCAATTTCTGTACTAATCGAAGTGACCATCTAGCAATGGTACCCGACGTCCGGATAGATCGAAGAGTCACAATCGCAACACTCAGAACCTACATGAATATGGTTACTGTATAATTCATCCTTTTGACCCCTGTGTTTAGGATGACTCAGGGTTAACTGTCAACCCTGATCAGATCATCCGAATCATGCTCAACTCAAACAGTCCTGTGACTCCTCACAAGGACTACCCTGGCCAAAGTTTTGCTAAATTGAAACACGACTGTACACAGCCCCTAAACTGGAGTGGTCAATCCCATCTTGACACACGCACCGACAAGTCAAGTACTTGACTACACCCAGCAGCCTTCCATCACTGAATTAAAAATTCAGGTAGTCCGGTGCCTAAGTATAGTGAGTTGCTTGCAAGTCACCATGGCGGTCTCAGGTCGGAGGGATATTTATACCCATATTCCATCGGAGCAAATTTTGACAGCAGAAATAGCTCCAGAGTCAGTCACGTTCAGTACAGATGTACCCTTACATCTCACCTGTATGCCATACCAGTGTCTCCACATTCATTGGTTAAGAGGACAACCAACCTATATGGCACACAATGACCTATGCTTGATAAACATTATCGTCCTTGGTAACAACGTATCATTTGATCGCGAACAGATTTAAGGACTAAACGATAAATTCTCCTTTGTCGAGTCTAAATAGTCCTAAGTACTTCACCACAACATCGGAGTTCATTAGAAGATGAAATATTTTGTGATGAAAAATATCAAAATAATTTTTATTAATTCATAATTCATGTACAAATATAAAAATGAGCACAACCGTCAACAGACTGACGATTGACTTTGGGACACTATTCTCAACAATCCAAGCATCCTTTTAGATCTATCCCTATAGATCTTCATCTCTAGGATGTAAGATGCTTCATCCAAGTTCTTTATGGAGAACTGCAATGACAACCAAACTTTTATTCTTTGTAGTGTGGGGATGTCATTTTCGATTAAGAGAATGTCATCCACGTACAAGATAAGAAATACCATAACTAGACCATTTGCCCATTTATAGATGCAAGACTCTTTTCCATTCTTAACGAAGCCATATGTTTTGATTACCTTATCAAAATGCATGTTCCAACTCTGAGAAGCTTGCTTCAATCCATAAATGGATCTCTGAAGCTTGCAGACCTTGGACTCATCTGTGGATGTAAACCCCTCAGGTTGTATCATATACACCTCTTTGGTTAGCTCATCATTCAGGAAAGCTATCTTTACATCCATCTACCAGATCTCATAATCCAGATGGACAGCTATTGCAAGCATTATCCGAATGGATTTGAGCATTGCCACAGGAGAGAACATCTCGTCATAGTCAATACCATAACGTTGACAATACCCTTTGGCAACCAGATGGGCTTTATAGGTCTTTATCTTTCCGTCTGCATCTCTCTTCCTTTTGAAGACCCATTTACACCCAATGGATTTAATCCCTTCAAGTGGGTCAACCAATATCCATACATCGTTGACCTTCATGGACTCCATTTCGGATTTCATGGTTTCAAGTCATTTTTCAAAATCAGATCTCTGCATTGCATTCATATAGATGATCGGATCCTCATCGTTCTCATCGAGTTCGATGGGATCACCATCTCGGACTAAGAAACCATAGTATCTGTCTAACTGATGCGGTACTCTATCGAATCGCCTTAATAGTGCAGGTACATTGGGCTCTGGATCTGATCTAATCAAATCCGACTTAGGTTCAGCTATTGGTGTCGGTCCTTCTACCTATTGAACTTCATCAAGTTCAACCTTAGAGGCAACGATTCCTTCACCAAGGAACTCCTTTTCTAAAAAAGTTGTCTTAAGATTGACGAACACCTTTTGTTCATCAGCATGGTAGAAAAAATATTCTTTGATCTCTTTAGGATACCCTATGAATGTGCATTTGTCAGACTTAGGTCCGAGTTTATCTGTAACTAACCGTTTGACATAGATCGGGCACCCCCAGACCCTAAGATGTGAAAGTACTGGCTTACGTCCTGTCCATATCTCATATGGAGTCTTAATTACAGACTTACTTGAAACTTTATTTAACAGATAACAGATCAATTCGAGTGCATATCCCCAGAAGGATATCGACAAGCTGGCAAAACCCATCATGGATCGGACCACGTCTAACAGAGTCCAATTTCTCCTTTCAGATAAATATATAGTAATTTTTTATGCAAAAATTATTAACAAAGAGATTTTATTTTAGATTTAAATATCTTTTAAATCTAATAAATTAAAAATTTAATCTAGATCATATCTAATAAATTTATGATTAAAAATAGATCTACACGAACTAGGACAATCTTTGCACTGTAAGGGATAAACCTTACAGTAGAACAACCTACAGTTCGTGATTGATCTAAAAATTTTAATTTTAGATTTAACAATTAGATTATAAATTAGATCTAATCTAAAAAATAATCTAAGCATGTATAAATAATCATGTAATAAACAATCTAGGCTCTAATACCAATTGTTTGAACCAGATCTAGGGTTTCAGGGTTAGATCTTCAAATTTTTTCAAGATCAGACAGCGAAAGACTAAAATAAATCAAATTATCTTATAAAATCAGAAAATCCCTAGATCTAAAATCTTATTATATGATTATTATATGGTATTAAATTAAAAATTAAAATATAAAGAGTAAGAACTACATGTTAATCATATCAACATATTTCTATACTACATCTAATGTATGTAAAATATAATAGATCAGATCTATTATCTTAAAAGTTAGACATTCTAACTTTGCTGATCCGGACTTGAGGATGATGTTGTGAGCCGCACACGCATCCGGCCTCTAGGAGTCATCCACATGAGCTCACGAATCACGAACAGAAGTCTTGAACCAGAAAATCAGCACAGTATGCTAGTACTGTGCTGATCCTTCTTCGATGGTCGATCAGATGCCTCCTTCTTCTTAATTAGAACTCTTCTAAAGATGAGAAGTAAGAGAAAGAGTTTTAGATCTGTGACACTCTCAGAAAACTCAAGATGGAGGAAGGAAAGAGGTGAACATAGCAACCCTAGAAGAAGACCCTCTTCTTCTTCTCTTTGCTCTCACCTAGACACCTAGTCTTGTGTCTATTGTATCTCCATACCCCAATCTTCTTTCTCCTTGATTTTGCATGTCCCAACTCTATTTTTTACAAAAATTTTATGAAGAAATTTATTTTAAATAGAAAGATATGATAGAGTCCTTGTCTAGGTGAAATACCTAGTCAAGGATTATCCAAATATGGCAAGACAAGGAGTGCCCAACTCTTGGGTGCTCCCTCTTTCTTTTTATGCGTGGACCACTAGCAAAGGATGCATATTATGTTCTATAAAAATCATAAAAATCTCAGAAAAAAATAGTGCCATAAGGAAAGAGTTTTGGTTTTCTAAAATTTTATCTCATAGAATTTGAAATCCAAACTAATTTCTATTTTGATTTGATCTATAACCACTTTTCATGTAAGAGAGAAAGAGAGGAAAGTTTTGGGCATGTGTGAAGACCTGAGAGAGAAATTTTGTCTCATAAAATAAGAGAGAGTGGGCATGGGATAAGAGAGAGTGGGCGTGGGGGCTAAATTAGCGCAAGGTGGAATCCTAGTCTTACTAGGATTCAATCTATGTCTTGTTCCAATCTGGTTTCTCAAACCAAATCAATCCAATTAAAATAAGTTTTAATCCAATTAAGAACTTAATTTAATCAAATTAAATTATATTTAAATCTGATTTAATTTTTTAATCGAATTAAAAATTAGGTTGATCCAAGTCCTAATTGAACTAGGACTAATTTTTTCTTCACTTGGCTTATCCAATAAACCAATTGAACGTGATCCAATCAAGCCAAAATCAAATATAATTAAATCATATTCAATTAGACTTAATCTCAGCCCATTGACTTAATCAAATTAAGCCAATTAGCAATCAAATTGCTAATCAATCCTCCTACAATACTTGCACTAGGTTAAATGTCAATCATATTGATTGTTTAACCCTAGAACGATTCTTAATCATTGATCAACCATCCGATCGGATCATGAACTCTAATGTGTGTGACCTCATAGGTCCGAACCTAAATCGGTAGTACAAGAATAAATTTTTGTACCAATCAAAGTGACCATCTAGCAATGGTATCCGATGGCCGGATAGGTCGAATGAGTAGAACAACATCTTTAGAACCCATGCAGATATAGTTTTCATATATAGTTTCCATATAATTCATCTCCTTGACTAAAATGCTCATAGGATACCTCAGAGTTCAACTGTCAACTCTGATCAGGTTGTCTACATTGTATTTCAAAATATCAAATCCATCTGATGGATTATCCTGGCCAAGGTTTGGCTAAATTAAAATATAGCGACTCATTCTTCTCCAACTCTTGAAGTGGTCAATCCCATCTCGATCACACTCTGACTTCGTAAGTACTTGACTGTGCCCAAAAGCCTTCCGTCATTGAATTATAAATTCAATTAGTCCAGTACCAAAGCACAGTGAGTTTCTTGCAAGTCACTGAGACGATCTTAGGTCTAAGGGATACTTATACCTATATCCCATCAGAGATATTCTCGACAGCAGAATATTTTAGAGTTGGTCACATTCAATGATGATGTACCCTTACATCTCATCTGTATGTCATATTAGTGTCTCCACACTCTTTGATTAAGAGGACAACCAATCCATATGGCCTACAGCGACTTATGCTCAATAGAAGCTATCGTTCTTATTAACAGCCTATCATTTGATCGTGAACAGTTTTAAGAACTAATCGATAAATCCTCTCTTTATCGAACCTAAATAGTCCTAAGAATTTTATTACAATAACAAAGTTCTTTAGAAGATAAAAACTTATGATGAAAATATCAAAAATATATTTTATTTATTAACAAATCAATTACAATACAAGGTTGCTTAACCGTCAACAGCTTGACGATTGACTTTTGGGACATATTTCCTAACAGATGGAGAAAAAAGCAAGGATGGACACCGACAGAAGATAGCAGTAAGGAGAGCGAGGAGGAGGTGGGCACCTGATTGAGACTCCTAAGAATAGAAAAAGCAGAGGAGAAATCAGGGACAAATATAGGAAAAATCAACGAAGACAAAGAAAAAGGTGGAAAAATTAAAAGATTGATCATTTTTTCATTTTTCCTTCATTTTCTTGTCACTTCTTTCTCTTTTTTAGAGATCTTTGTGGGAAGGAAAGCACCTAAGGAAGATCAGAGGGGAAGGACGATGCTGGTGATGATGGAGAGGAAGGCAATGCTGAAGATCGATGAGAGGAGAGTGGGGAGGAGGTGTGCATCCACCCACTCGATTGAGACTCTTGAGAATAGAAAAATTAGAGAAAAAATGCAGAGGAAAAATTAAGAGAAAATATAAGAAAAATCAATGAAAACAAAAGAAATGTGGAAAAATTAAAAGGCAAGACCTTTTCCTATATGGATTGATCAATTTTTAACTTTTTTTTTCTTTTTTTTCTTTTCATTTGTTTCTCTTTTTCGGAGATTTGTGGGAAGGAAAGCACCTGAGGGAGATCGGAGGGGAAGGACAATGCTGGTGATGATGGAGAGGAAGGCAACATCGAAGACCGATGGGTGGTGATGGCGAAAAGAGCAGGAAGGTTGGTGTCTTTCATTTTTGGATATCCATAAGAAGGAAAGCACTTAAGGGAGATTGGGGAGGGGAAGATCGATGTCGGTGACGATAGAGAGGAAGGCGACGGTGGAGACTGGTGTAAGAAAAATGGAGAGGAGGTGGGTGTCCGCGAGAGCTCGGGAGGATGCAGGAAGCTTTGAAGAAAGGAAAAAAAGCAGCGTGCAGAAAAACTCCATTACAGAGAGTCCGAGCTCGACACATGGCACATCAGATAAAGGACACATGGTACTTTACATATGCAATATTTGTCGCATTAGGAGGCTACTAGCTTCTTCTTTAATGTATTTGTGTAGATTAGAAAGAAAAAAATTAGAAAAAAAAAATAATTCACAGACATCCACAACTCCAGGGTAGTAGGTTGCTATTGCCTGTTCCATCTCATATAAGTCAGAGTCTCTCTTGAGTCACAATTAATACGGGACTAATGATGCCCTTCCTCTTACACAACAACATAGCCATCTATCAGAAGATACTCTGGACAAAGTTGCAGGAGATGCACTATAGTCTGTCGGAGACGTATCGGGACCTATCTAATATTGCGGACAAAAACTCGTGGCTCGAGTGGGTCAGCTTTTGCTCCGTTATTTATGAGGTATTATTTGCTTCAACCTCTGATCGCTATGGCACGGAGTCTCATAGTTTTACTCTTTAAGAAAAAATACCTCATAGGAGAGAGAAGATTTCATCATATATAAGTCAGAGTCTCTGCTGACTTAAAAATAATATAGAACTAATGATACCTTCCCTCCTATGCAACAGCATACCATATGAACTTTACACCATCTAATAAAATACTATCATATTATTAGTTCAAAATTTCAAAATTTCTTATTGAGTTGAAAAATGTGAGTGAAATAAGGTATACTGTTAACCATGGTTATTAGCCATTTTGAATCTAACTTTTATTATATATATTTTTTAAATCTTGTTGAATAATATGATAATATTTTATTAGATGGTTCAAAATTTACGTGGTGATAAAGCAGTTCTAATCAATATTTTTTTCTAAATAATAAGTTTAGATTTACTTAAATTTAAATGCAGGAAATCCCGTTCAACTATCCATCATGAGTCCATCAATCAAGGGCAGGGCATCGAACAATCTGGAGCAACGAGCATATAACGTAGGTGGACCCACCACTAGGCATGCCTATTTTAAATCATCCAGTGTTGATCGATGCATGGACGGTAGTGGGAACCTTCAACTCTGCATAACTTCGGTACACGCATGCCAATGATTTAGCCCTTAACAAATGAGCCCAAAGGCGGGATGGCCGGCCCACGGGCCTTCCTTGGTATCCAGTCCTGACCTAGTAGGGGCATTATGGGAAGTCCATGTCCCCCGACTCGCTCCGCATGGTACAGGGGGAGGCGAGGCGTTACAAGCGTCAGCGCAATCCCGGCCTTGAGATGATTTCTAGATGGACGGCTATTATTAAATGCTCAGCTTGTTAATTTGTGCAATAGCGTTGCCGTGCCAATAAAAGCTATTCCATCTTGAGGGAGGGTAACTTCAGTCTCTCGTCTTTCCTTCTCCTCGCTGCTCGCCCCCCCCACTCCATCCCATCCGCACAAATCAAGCACTCCCCGGAGCCTAGATCCATGCCATTCCCGTTTTGACCCCTTCACCTCCGAGCCTTCCCCATTCTCTCTCTTTCTTTCGTTTCGAAAACTTTACTATGGAAACGGTACCAGCGCCTGGAAGGATCGATGGGCTTATGGAGAAGAGCCCTCCTCCAATATCCCAGCCTGCGCCTGCTCCACCTTTCACACCATTGAAGAGGTTTCTGGCCAGTTCGTGCGAAGGAGAACTTCGCATCGAGAAGAATCCCGTAGACAAGCTGGAGCAGAGCGCCGAGACACCTCCTTGTTCTGGTGCAACAGGCACTCATCCTCCGAATGGGATTTTGTCGAACGATTTCAGCTTGTATGGAGGTATCGTTGGATGTAGTGGTAAGGGTGCGGTCACCAGAAGAGAGAACTATGGAGAAAGAAAGGGGATGCGAAGCAGCTCATCTACAGTTGCCGCCGCCGCCGCCGCCGCTTCTGTTGTGAAAGGCCAATGGACTTCTGAGGAGGACAGGTACCAATAGCCCGGCTTTGCTTTTTCTTCTTCTTTTTTCCTTTGTATATATCATGTACATAGAATCATCTCTTCCAGGAGTTTCCTTCTTGCCAAATATAATGCAAGAGATGGTTGATTAATTTCTTATGTTCTCCATTGTGCTGCAGTATGTTGGTCCGACTGGTGAAGCAACATGGTGTTCGGAAATGGTCTCAGATTGCTAAGAAGTTGGTTGGTAGGATCGGAAAGCAGTGTAGAGAAAGATGGCATAATCATCTGCGGCCTGATATCAAGGTTCCACAGTTCAGTCTACATGTTGACTTCAACTCGTTTATTTCTTTCTTCTTCTATATCTTTATACTATCTTTTTTTTGATGGAAATGGAGGCTGAAAACGATCAGCTCCCAATTTTTATATTATCTTCAAATAGTTTTCTTCTGGTCGAATTTTAGATAGATGACCATCGGGATCCTTATATATATATATATATTGGTACAACGGGATCCTTATATTTCGAGCTCTGATGTACGTCGAGAAGTTGCTTCTTTGGAGTCCGCACCTAACCATTTTTGGTTTTTGTCCGCTGGTACTTTCCCTGCATCATTTCATCCATCTTGCTCCTTAATTATACTTGGCTTTCCAACTTCATTCTCATGCGTCGCGTCATGCTTAATTACCGAATATGTCACGATATCTAGAATGCTTTCTGCCGTCAGCTTTCTGCTTTTGCTCATATTCTAATGTCATCACGTACGTGCTTTTTATTCTCTCCGCAGAAGGAAACATGGACCGAAGAAGAGGAGAGGCTATTAGTGGAAGCACATAAGAAGGTGGGAAATCGATGGGCTGAGATCGCGAAGTATATCCCGGGCAGAAGTGAGAACTCCATCAAGAACCACTGGAATGCAACGAGGAGGAGGCAGAATGCAAAGAGAAAGAGCAAGAGAAAGACAGCTCAAGGTGGAGGTTGTGGACCCTCCGTTCTACAAGAGTACATTGCAAGTAGGATGCTAGACCTCCAGGACAATTGCACCACCACCAAGATCACCCCCTCTACATCCCAACCACGCCCACCGCACCAGTTCCGCATCACATTTCCAAATGTACTGCAAGAACCCTTATCAGCTCATGACTCCTCTATGTTAACCACAACCCAGATGGAAGATTGCATTCCCTCCATTGAAGAATTTTTAAATCAGTCTACTACTGGGATCACTGCGGAAGAGGGAGGATTTCATGTTGGTGATGTCCAAGATCCTCGCGTTCTGGATTCACTAGACATCTTGGACTTCGACCAGTACCGCAATTACTCGATCGCCAGTGTGGATCAACGCATGCCACTGGCTCCTCCCCCAGGGCTTGACTTCTTTCATGGTGAAGCGAATGGTCTTACTACTGCTGGCTCAGATGGTACTAGCACCAACAGTTCTACCCATCTGTACTCGGACAGTTACATCTCCTATCTTCTAAATGGAGCACCCTCATTTTCTACTGATGCGTTCGCTGGCACCGGTACCCCAATTCCCAAGGATCAACCTTCTTCAAGTTGCAAAAAAAGAGAGCTGGACTTGATAGAGATGTTGTCATTGCAGTTGTCTCGGTCTCAGTCTCAGACTAGCAGCAGCAACGGTAGTATCTAATTTCTGGTCAGAATTAAGGTTTCAACTTTCAAAGAGGCTCGGTCAGGCCTTCTTATTTAGAGTGTAGCAGGTGGAAATGGGGTTGGAAGTGGGTGCTACGTGTCAGTAAACGGGCATGAAGTTTCGTAACAAGACAAAGACCGTTAAGAGTTTCTTCCATCTTTTCCCTGAAACTGTTCGCCTTGACTTGAGTGCATCATGATTTGCATGAGGTGAAGGCTATCATTATTTGCCTTCGAACGCGTTGTGGACGTTTGCTCTCCTGCGGTTTCACTTCTGTTATTTTACCACTAGATCATTATTACCTTTTTTTTATGGTAAAAAGGCAATAGTTGCCATGCCCTCTTCTTCCTCTGGACCATTTAACATTCTTCAGAACATTAATTAGGTTATTTATCTGATTTTCCACTAGCACATTATTTCGGTTATTTAGTGATAAGTTAAATTTTGAATTTTCTGGTGCTCATTAATGAATAATTAAAGTCTAACATCGTTGCACTTGGGAGAGGAATAAGTTATGGACTAAAAGTCATTAAATGCAGCTATTCCATTCTTTTCCACTAAATATTTATTTGAGCACTTGGATTGAATTATTTCTTTTGTAAAGCAAAATAGATACAGCCATTGACCTATAGTAAAATATTCATTGCAATGGTGGTACCACTTCAAATGTATAACAAATCAGTGAAAACTTTTATATTTTATCGGTTCTCATGTATTTTATCAGTTTTCATGAATAATACCCCCTACTACGAGTAAATATTCATCGCAATGGTGATACCACATAAATTTGTAATAAATCAATTAAAAATTAAAAATTGATGATGCAGTGTAAGGTACCATCATGAAAATTGGTAAAATACATAAGCAAGCATTTTGATTGGCTTGTTACAAGTTTGACGTAGTATCACCATTGCAATGAATATTTGCTCCCACACTATCCTCTGTATTTTATCCATTTTCGACCGTTAATTGGCTTATTACAATGGTAACGTAGTATAACCATTGCAACGAATACAATGGTAACGTAGTATAACCATTGCAACGAAAATTTACTCGTAACGAAAACTAAGTTGAATTCGCAGCTCAAGCTAGAGACCCATCTTATACTTCTAATAAACCATTTCAGAGACAGACAAATTTCTTCAAGTAGATTTAGTTGTCCACTGCAACTCATTATTCAACAGAAATGTCAAAAATATTTTTTTCAAATAAAAAACAGTGAATTTAGACCTGTGCTTGCCAACACATACAGAAACAAGATTGTTAGGATCAATGAAATTGATAAGCCAACATGCCATCATCCCCTGAGGTATAAGCTGAAAGGTATATATATATATGTATTCGTAGGCCCCAGAGATACTGCACATAATTTAGCATCAGATGTCTTCAGTGATTGAAGACATTCCCAACCAACAACAATAGCAGCTGAACTAAGACAAAGTAAAATAAAAGATAATGGTGTCGTTGATCGCATAAAATAAATGTTTTACATGCTTAATTATCAACAACTTGCATGTAATTATCAGATGACACAACTACCATTATTCCTAATGCCGTATGTGCCAGTAATTCGCCAGCAGGTTAAACATAGCGGGGATGGCATTTGCAAAAATTATGCAATCACACTACAGGAACAAAATGAAGGATATTTCCTCCAGCCAATATGCTGCACTATTTTGATGCCGTGAATGTCATAAGTGAGATCTCTCTCACTAGCTCCTCTCCTCTAGGCTTTTTTTTACATAATTAAATGAATGACGAACTTCATATTGCATATGTTTGCAAGTAACATCTGGTCCAGCATTCCTTAAAAATTAATTTCTGTTACTCTGTATTCAGCAGCGGATACGACATTTTTGCCTTTGAAAAGAAGAAGTCCAGCAAAGAGACCTGCTCAAGAATAAAGGAGGATAATGAGATGATTTCGAAGTCAAAGACACCAAGAAGTCTTTGTGAAAGGGGAAATATTACCGCAAACTATGCTGAATAAATTAGAAATACTAATAGGGACTCTGAGCAGCAAGATACAAGCAATGGACATAGGGGTCATGTTCAACGAGCCCAATAGACCGTAAAAGAGAAAAGACTTCAATGACTGATCCATGTTATGCAAACAACCTGCGATGTCTGCCTTTTGGGGGCGGGAGGGTGGGGGTGGCTGGAAAAAAACAGGTGATGTTCTCAAAACTATGCTTCTTCTTCTTCTTCTTCTTCTTCTTCTTCTTCTTCTTCTTCTTCTTCTTCTTCTTCTTCTTCTTCTTTTTTAATATGACTATGCGCCTTCTGCCACTTGGAGGCTTGACTTCTGCCCCTCATACTATTTACTTGTTATTTGTATTGGATTAGTTGGTTTCATGCATGTAATTTCAAAATATTTATGAATTAAGCAATAAAAATAAATCTAAATTAAATATTGTAATCTAAACATATATTAGATCTGATTTACAAACCATCTAATAACGGATCTATGATATAAGCATAATCATGTATCTGAAATCTGATCTAACATTTAATCTACCAAGAGGAGATCCGATCTCTATACCTTTATACGGGTCAATCTACACCGTAGTCGATGACTGTGGATGTCTTGGTTTCTCAAGCTACATACGCATTTGGCCTCTACAAGTATTCATATGAGATCTTGATATGATCAAAGGCTCCTTGATCTCCTTGAGATACTAGTTCTCTTGCAGAGATCGCTTTCTGATAGTTGATATAGATCTTCTTCAATTCTCTCAGATTCTTTCAGAGATAAAGAAGATTGGGAGTGTTGGGTATAAAATACCCTCAGCCGAAGTTCTCAACAGGATTGACCCTCACGGGTTCTGTCACCAACTCCAACTTTGATTGCAGGTAAACTCCGCCCGGACTCCCACGGGAGCCGGGCCTCGTCTCCGGCTCTGACAGCAAGCGGACTCCGCCCGGACTCCTACGGGAGTCGGGCTCTGTCACCAACTCCGACCGCCGGTAAGTTCCGTCCGGACTCCTATGGGAGCCGGACTTCGCCCCGACTTTGATCGCCGGTAAACTCCGCCTGGACTCCCACGGGAGCCGGGCTCTCGTCTCCGGCTCCGACAACAAGCGGACTCCGCCCGGACTCCTACGGGGGCCGGGCTCTGTCACCAACTCCGACCGCCAGTAAGTTCCGTCCGGACTCCTACGGGAGCCGGACTTCGCTCCGACTTTCATTGCAGGTAAACTCCGCCCGGACTCCCACGGGAGCCGGGCCTCGTCTCCAGCTCCGACAGCAAGCGGACTCCACTCGGACTCCTACGGGAGCCGTGCTCTGTCACCAACTCCGACCGCCGGTAAGCTCCGTCCGGAATCCTACGGGAGCCAGACTTCGCCCTGACTTTGATCGCCGGTAAACTCCGCCCGGACTCCCACGGGAGCCGGGCTTTCGTCTCCGGCTCCGACAGCAAGCGGACTCCGCCCGGACTCCTACGGGGGCCGGGCTCTATCACCAACTCTGACCGCCGATAAGTTCCGTCCGGACTCCTACGGGAGCCGGACTTCGCCCCAACTTTGATTGCAGGTAAACTCCGCCCAAACTCCCACGGGAGCCGGGCTCTCGTCTCCGGCTCCGACAGCAAGCGGACTCCGCCCGGACTCCTACGGGGGCCGGGCTCTGTCACCAACTCCGACCTCCGGTAAGCTCTATCTGGACTCCTACGGGAGCTGGACTTCATCCCGACTTTGATCGCAGGTAAACTCCGCCCGGACTCCCACGGGAGCCGGACTCTCGTCTCCGGCTCCGACAGCAAGCAGACTCCGCCCGGACTCCTACGGGGGCTGGGCTCTGTCACCAACTCCGACCGCCGGTAAGTTCCATCCGGACTCCTACGGGAGCCGGACTTCGTCCCGACTTTGATCGTAGGTAAACTCCGCCCGGACTCCTGCGAGAGCTGGGCCTCGTCTCCGGCTCCGACAGCGAGCGGACTCCTACGGGAGCCAGAGGAGCCGGGCTCTGTCACCAACTCCGATCGTCGGTAAGCTCCGTTCGGACTCCTACGGGAGCCGGACTTCGCCCCGACTTTGATTGCAGGTAAACTCCACCCGGACTCCTACGGGAGTCGGGCCTCGTCCCCAGCTCCGACCGCAAGCGGATTTCGCCCGGACTCCTACGGGAGTCGGACTCTGCCTACAACTCCGACTGCAAGAAAGGCTCCGCCCAGGCTCCTACGGGAGCCGGGCTCTGTCGCCGACTTCGACTGCTGACGAGCTCCGTCCGGACTCCTATGGGAGCCGGACTTCGCCCCTGACTTTGATTGCAGGAAAACTCCGTCCGGACCCCTACGGGAGCCGGGCCACGTCCCCGACCTCAGCTAAAGGAAGACCTCGTCCGGACTCTTATTGGGGTCAGACTTCAGGCTCCTCTCAAGTGGATAACTAACCACCAGACACTCCAGCCGAACTTCAGCCGACGGGTCTGCACTCCCTGGCGCGACACAGCAATAGCGACGATCCTGCTCCACTTCCTGCGATGGATTTCGCGCGGCTCCATTATTTCCTGACAGACCGCTATGATGCCCACGATCCTGCTCCACCTCCTGTAACGGATATTGCACGATTCTTCCATCCTCTGACAAGTCGCGACAACGGACGCCGCTCCACTCCCTGCGGCAGACTCCACGTGGCGCGCTACAGTGAGGGCCACGGATCCACTCCACTACTCCTCGCAACAAATTCCTCCTGACTGTGGGCGACCCACTACCAGACGGTTATGAACGTCGCTATCAGTTTATTGCACCCTCCGCCTATAAAAGGGGGGACCCCAGATACGTTATTCTATAAGCTCTCATTTTTTACCTAAAAACTCTGCTAAAATTTTCGTTTGAGCACTCCATTCTTGTTGAGGCAGAGAATTGACTTGAGCGTCGGAGGGTCTTGCCGGAGCAACCCCACCTCCGGTTTCGACTTCTTTTGCAGGTCCCGATGGCGATTGCGACTCCCTCGACTCCAGCTTCTCCGGCGCAAGCGAATTTTTGCACCAACAGGATTGGTGCTAGAGGAAGGGGCTGTGTCTTCGCAGTATCCTTGTTCTTAAAGGAGCGCTCAACGGGACCACCCCGGGCATCTTTTCCGGCATCCTCTCCTCCTTCCTCCACTTGGTCTTCGCTTGATGCTTCCCCGCAAGGCGTCCACGCGACGATCCACGACCTCCGCAGCCAGGTCTCAGGCTCCGACCTCACCTCCTGTTTCCCAACCTCCTCCTCCTTCGGCGATGACGGTCGGCGCGGAGCAGTTTGATCTGCTGGCACAGCAGGTCAGAGGCCTCACTGAAGCTGTGCAGGCCATGCAGCAGCAGCAGCAGCCACAGGCATCGGTGCGCCTGGAAAGGGTGTCACCGGAACACCAGAATCCAGTAATGGGGTGGGCCACCTGGACCAGCCGTCCCGTCTTTCCTGGGAAGACGAATTCGAGAGTAGAAAGCCCTCAATCGGATCATGATTCCACCTCTAGAAGATCCCTGCCCCCATTCTGCCAGAGGACCCTCGAGACCCGAAGTCGAGAGGATTTTCTGGACCGGAGACTCCAAGAGATGAACCAGCGGATCGAAGAACTCCACCACGCTCCCCCCGCTTATGGTGAGGATATTTGCACTGACCCTCCATTTTATCAAATGATCATGCAGGAACCGATCCCGCCAAACTTCAAGCTCTCTCAGTTCGAAAGCTACGACGGGACTTCGGATCCGGTCGACCATTTGGAAGCCTTCCGGACGATGATGCTGCTTCATGGCGCTCCCGACGCCATTCTGTGTCGAGCCTTCCCATCCACCCTAAAGAGAGTGGTGAGAAACTGGTACTCGACGCTGAAGCCGGGTACCATCTTTTCATTTGATCAAATGAGCCACCAATTCGTGGCCCATTGTGTCAGCAGCCGGCGCCCCCGGAAGGGTTCGGAGTCCCTCATCAATATCAAGCAGAGGGAAGGGGAGTCCATTCAGGCCTACATCAACCGTTTCAACGTCGCAGCGCTGGAGGTTCGGAATTTAGACCAATCAGTCGCAATGACCGCTCTGAAGGGCGGCCTTCAGAAGAATGACCTTTTATTCTCCCTGGAGAAGAAGTACCCCAAAAATTTTGCTGATTTGTTGGCTCGGGCTGAAGGGTACGCCCGAGCGGAAGAAGCCTTTAAAATGAAGGATGAGGAGACCGCGAGAGAGCGGCAGGTGGGAGACTCGAGTAAGCCCGCAGTCGAAAAAAGGTCGAGAGATGCTCGGTCGCATTCTCGATCCCCCACTGGGCACAAGCGTACCCATACTCCACCTCAGGTACACAGACAGAGAAATTTGGACCATGAGGTTCGGCGGGGTTCCCCACTGGGAAGATTCCGCAGCTACGCCTCCCTCAATGCTTCAAAGGCCCAGGTACTGATGGAGGTCAGGAAGCAGCTCCCTAGGTCAGAGAGGATGCGCACACACCCAGGGAAGCGCAACCCCAACAAGTTCTACCTCTACCACCGCGATCACGGCCACGACACGGAGGAATGCATCCAGCTCCGAGATGAGATCGAGAAGCTCATCCGGTGAGGTCCACTCGACAGATTTATTCGACGCCAGCCTGAGGGTAGAGAAGATCGGCCAAGGGCCCTGCCGCAATCTGAACCGCCAAGGAGGGAGGAGCAGCCCGGAGATCGGCCTCCAATTGGGACCATCGACTCCATCGCCGGAGGGCCTCAAGGAGGAGCAGGCCTTCCGTGACCATGGAACTCGAAAAACCTGTAAATGTATCGCTTTCGACTCTGTCCTGAATCTAAATTTCTTTCGACTTTGCATGCTCCTCCCATTTGAAATGAATTTGTTGCGACTGGGGATAACCCCTTCAAACAATCAAGACAAGGTTATGCTAGGAATAGGAGGAGAACCTCGTCCTGACATGAGCAAAGTCAAAGGTCCGGTTCTTTTAGACCGGAGGGGGGGAGAGGCCTTACAACGCCCTGATGTGCCCCCACAGCCATGTCAGGTACAGGAGGAGAACCTCGTCCTGACATGAGCAAAGTCAAAGGCCCGGTTCTTTTAGATCGGACGGGGGGAGAGGCCTTACAATGCCCTGATATGCCCCCACAGCCATGTCAGAAATAGGAGGAGAACCTCGTCCTGACATGAGCAAAGTCAAAGGCCCGGTTCTTTTAGATCGGATGGGGGGAGAGGCCTTACAACGCCCTGATGTACCCCCACGGCCATGCCAGGAACAGGAGGAGAACCTCGTCCTGACATGAGCAAAGTCAAAGGCCCGATTCTTTTAGACCGGATGGGGGGAGAGGCCTTGTAACGCCCTAATGTGCCCCCACGGCCATGTCAGGAACAGGAGGAGAACCTCGTCCTGACATGAGCAAAGTCGAAGGCCCGGTTCTTTTAGACCGGATGGGGGGAGAGACTCTTGTGATGGTCCTTATGAGCCCCCGTGTCTCCGTTGGGAACAGGAGAACCTCATCCCGACGATAACGAAACCCGACCGCCCAACAAGATCGAATGAAGGAGAAAGGCCCCTCAGCGGCACCTCCATACTTCTACACAACCCCGTAAAAAGCAGGAGAGGGTCCTCACTCTAAAAAGAGGAGGAAAATTAAAAAGAAAGAGCGACGAACTATGATGGAAACAGATGAAGGACAGACTACGCCAAAGACGTAAGGAACCCCGTCTCAACAAAGACGGAGAGTTCCCACCAAACACCCCCGGCCTCTAAGAAGGCTCTCGACACAAATCAAGAAGATGGTGGTACCTCTGAAGTACTGTGGAATTCGGACCAGTGCATCGACGACAGGACACTTCCAAGCGACGTCAACATCGGACAAGCCGAGCGACAAGGGAAGTCCGACGAGCGATAATTTAATATGCAGGCGAGCAGCGCGTCCTGGAGCGCCCGACGAAGCCACTGACTTTCGATCTCTGCCTCTCGATGCCTCTTTCTTAGGACCTCAGATTTCGCCTCCGCATCTGCGACGGCCTGTTGCTCGTATGCCAGTTGGATCTTCAGTTGCTGCAACTCAGCCATCCTTTCCCCTAGGGCAACAGAAATTCCTTCGACGGTTCCTCTTAGAGACTGGAGTTCATCAGAATCCCGAGCTGAAGTAAGCTGAACCCTGCCAGCCAGCTGCCTCTGAAGGCGGGCGACTTCGTCGGTCGCCACCCTGAGTCTCCCTTTATATTCATCCACCTGCCTGCACCAACCGGTCCGATGCACGTCGTAGCTCACCTCGGCATCTTGAAGCTGCTGCTGAAGGGTGGTGACCTTTTTTGACCACTCCCGATCGTCGTCGGCCCGGGCCAAGAGCCGGGATGAACTCCCTTCCAGCTGGCCGATCTTCTCCTTCGGAGCCGACAGTTCCACCCTGAGAGCGCTGATCTTGGTAGCTTAAGCCCAAATTCGATCGCTGGCGCTCTTCTTGCATTCCTCAAGCTCCTTCGTGAAGTCCGCCTTCCTTCGACTATACTCCATGATCCCCTTCACGTGGAGATTTTGAAAGTGGGTGGCCTCTGCGGTGGCTTCAGAATGGTCCTCTCTCAATCTGCGAAGCTCGCCTTCCATCTTCTTTGATCTCTTTGTCAACTGAAGAACCTCCTTCTTCAGCCGCTGGATCGTCTACTTTAGCGGGATCCCCAGGGGCAGGGGAAGCGCTTTGGCAGGGCACTGCCATTGGGAGACAAAAGTATCAAGATGCGCCGCATCACAAAAAAAAAAAGCAGAAAGAAGAAAGGAAGGAGGAAGAAGCCACCCACGATAAGAAATTCAACTTTATTGATTGGATGATTTTTGAAGACAAGAAGAAAAAGGAAAATTACGGTAAAATAAAACTACAAGGTCGGAGGTCTCAGACCTCAGAGGCAGGAGTTGGAGAGCTCGATGTTTTGGAAGGGGGGACTGCTGCAGCGGTGATGGCAGGAGAGAGACCGGCCTCATCTTCAGACTCCTCACCCAGGAAGCTGAGGTCGAGCTTCGAAAATTTTCTGGCCACCCTCTCCTGGCAGAGCTCGAACCCCTTGATGAACGCCTCCTGGCCGAATTGGACGTTCAAGTCTCTCATCTCTGCAGAAGCCTTGAACTCCTCTACTGTAAGAACCCTGACCTCCGAGACCAGGATTGGAGTCTGCTCAGCCAAATTGGTGACCTCGGCCTCCGCTTTTCTTACCGTCTCCTCCAAGGTCTGCCTCTCCTCCTCCCGGGCTTGTTTCTCTCTTTCCAGGGTCTCTTGGAGGGCGACTACTTCGGCCGTCTTTTCTTTGAGGTGAGCAACCTCGGCCCGACAGCGCTCCTCCACCTGGACAATGTCCCTCCTCGCACGGTTCGTCGCCTCGATATTGGCGAGGAGCTGGTGCCCAATCTGCAAGGGCGGCTAGGGGATCAGAACAAGGGTCGAATAGCTGGATAAATGAAGATTTATTTACCTCAAGGAAGGACCCTAAAGAGTCCCAGACCCGCTGCTCAGGATCGACGTGGTCGATCCTCTCGATGACTTCAGACAGAATGCAGCCGTCGATCAACCACCTGATCAAGTCCCTGCCATTGAAGGGATTCTCCGGCCCCTCTTCAGAATCGAGAGACTCGTCAGCGGCGGCGCAGCGGCTACTCACCCTGCGGGCCACCGACTTCCTTCTCTTCCCCCTCTCGGCAACGGGCGCCTCCACGGAGCGGACCTCCGAAACGGGAGCCCCAATCGGCGGACTCCTCGAGGAGGCCAGGGGGGCTGTGGGCTCGACGTCTGAGGGAATATCGATCGTTGGGGCCGTCAGGACGGGCGCAGCCAAGCTCGACTCCTCCACCCTGGCCCTCTTCGCTGATCCGGAGGTCGTGGCCCCCTTTCTTTTGTGGGCCCTGAGGCCCCTGGCAAGCAACCGCGCTGCTTCGACGTCTATTTCTTAAAAAAAAAAAATCAAATCAACCATTCAGGAGTCAGAAATCGATGATGGGGCAAAAAAAAAAACAAAAGAAAAAAAAAGAGAGAAGAAAGAAGAGAGAAGAAAAAGAAAGAAAAAGAAGGACAGAAGAAAAGAAGAGAAAGAAAAAGGTGAAGTACTCGCAGGATCCTGGGGGCTCAGGCCGACGTTGAACAAAAATTGCTCCCTCAGAAGGTTGGGAAGGGAAGGAGCGGAGTAGGCAAGAAGCTTTCGGGCAGCCTGGAGGTCGTCCTCCCCCAGGCTGGAGGCCCGGCGGACAGAATCCCTCAGAGAGCCCCAAGGGGGTAGGCCCAGCCTCAAGGTCGGGCAGTGGACGAAGAGGTATTTTTCCTTCCAGTTGTGGATCGAAG
The DNA here is from genome assembly GCF_000442705.2 of Elaeis guineensis. Taxonomy (NCBI): domain Eukaryota; kingdom Viridiplantae; phylum Streptophyta; class Magnoliopsida; order Arecales; family Arecaceae; genus Elaeis; species Elaeis guineensis. The sequence goes on from NC_026002.2 coordinate 84,624,170, forward strand.
AGGGGGCACCTTTCAACAACCCCTTCTTGCCAAACTAAGGAGAGAAATACCACCAGTCCTTCACCGAAGGATGGCGCTTGAAGGTGTAAAAATGCCTAAACAGAGAGAGGGACGGTTGGACCTCGACTACGTGGCAAAGGGAGAGAAACCCTATCAAAAACCTAAAAGAATTCGGAGCAACTGAAGCTAAAGAGATATCCAAAAAGCGGAAGAAGGCAACAACAAAGGACGGAAGCGGAAGCCGGAGTCCGGCATGGAATGCCTCCTGATACAGGCAAAAGCGACCGGATGGAGGGGTGCTGGCCCGGTCGGAGGGGCCAGGAAGATCCAGGTCATACTCTGGAGGAACTCCGTACTGAACCCTTATCAGCAAGAGTTCATCCGGAGTCAAGGAACAGGGAATGGCACCCGGTGTGAAAATCGGGCGATGCCCCACCCCAGGTACAAGTTCATCCACAGAACGGGGGACCTGGGGGGTGGAGGTGGAAGAACTCCCGGAGCCGCTGGAAGCGGAAGAGCCAGAAGACATTTCAAATGACTTCGAATGAAGACTCTAAAGATCCCAAAGGAGACAGACGGGGCAAAGGACAAGAGGTCACAGTAGGCTAACTCGAAGGAATACAACAGAAGAAAATGACAAAGAAAAGGCTCCTAGATGGCGAAAAGAGAGGTGGAGGTTCCGGGACTAACCTAGATCGCTCTGGGAGATGCGGAGGGGCGAAGACAGGGACGACTCGAAGGGCGCCTATGGCCCAAGAAGACGCCAAGAGAAACAGGGCACTCGAAGAGAGGGCGGATACCGCTAGAATTCTGAAGCGGAGTAAGGGCCCCAAAGGCGGAAGGACAGGTTTAAATAGACCCTGGGATCCGACACCATAATGATCGCGAATCCCCCCGGGCTGGCCCGCGCCCGACACGTGTCCCACTCACCACGGCAGGCGGCTGAAAGCGACTGATGGTTGGCAGGGCCATTATTGCGCCGTATCTGAGCCAGTGTACCAGCGGGAACTTCGAAGAGTCCTCTCATATCGCCCTGATTCGAAAAGACTCCAGCATGCGCACATTCAATGCCAAAATATCTGAAGGCGATCGTACACAGGGTTCGAGGGGATAACTTTGGCTGTGCAAACCTCTTTGTACTTCCTTCATTCGAAATTCAAACTCGGAAGTAGGGGGACTGGTGTTGGGTATAAAATACCCTCAGCCGAAGTTCTCAACAGGATTGACCCTCACGGGCTCTGTCACCAACTCTGACTTTGATTGCAGGTAAACTCCGCCCGGACTCCCACGGGAGTCGGGCCTCGTCTCCGGCTCCGACAGCAAGCGAACTCCGCTCGGACTCCTACGGGAGCCGGGCTCTGTCACCAACTCCGACCGTCGGTAAGCTCCGTCCGGACTCCTACGGGAGCCGGACTTCACGCCGACTTTGATCGCCGGTAAACTCCGCCTGGACTCCCACGGGAGCCGGGCTCTCGTCTCCGGCTCCGACAGCAAGCGGACTCCGCCCGGACTCCTACAGGGGTTGGGCTCTGTCACCAACTCCGACCGCCGGTAAGTTCTGTCCGGACTCCTACGGGAGCCGAACTTCACCCCGACTTTGATTGCAGGTAAACTCCGTCCGGACTCCCACGGGAGCCGGGCCTCGTCTCCGGCTCCGACAGCAAGCGGACTCCGCCCGGACTCCTACGGGAGCCGGGCTCTGTCACCAACTCTGACCGCCGGTAAGCTCCGTCCGGACTCCTACGGGAGCCGGACTTCGCCCCGACTTTGATCGCCGGTAAACTCTGCCCGGACTCCCACGGGAGCCGGGCTCTCATCTCCGGCTCTGACAGCAAGCGGACTCCGCCCGGACTCCTACGGGGACTGGGCTCTATCACCAACTCCGACCGCCGGTAAGTTCCGTCCGGACTCCTACGGGAGCCGGACTTCGCCCCGACTTTGATTGCAGGTAAACTCTGCCCGGACTCCCACAGGAGCCAGGCTCTCGTCTCCGGCTCTGACAGCAAGCGGACTCCGCCCGGACTCCTACGGGGGCCGGGCTCTGTCACCAACTCCGACCGTCGGTAAGCTCCGTCCGGACTCCTACGAGAGCCGGACTTCGCCCCAACTTTGGTCGCAGGTAAACTCCGTCCGGACTCCCACGGGAGTTGGGCTCTCATCTCCGACTCCGACAGCAAGCGGACTCCGCCCGGACTCCTATGGGGGTCGGGCTCTGTCACCAACTCCGACCGCCGGTAAGTTCCGTCCGGACTCCTACGGGAGCCGGACTTCACCCCGACTTTGGTCGCAGGTAAACTCCACCCAGACTCCTGCGGGAGCCAGGCCTCTTCTCCGGCTCCGACAGCGAGCGGACTCCGCCCGGACTCCTACGGGAGCCGGGCTCTGTCACCAACTCCGACCGTCGGTAAGCTCCGTCTGGACTCCTACGGGAGCCGGACTTCGCCCCGACTTTGATTGCAGGTAAACTCCGCCCGGACTCCTGCGGGAGTCGGGCCTCGTCCCCAGCTCCGACCGCAAGTGGATTCCGCCCGGACTCCTATGGGAGTCGGACTCCGCCCACAACTCCGACTGCAAGGAAGGCTCCGCCCAGGCTCCTACGGGAGCCGGGCTCTGTCGCCGACTTCAACTGCTGACGAGCTCTGTCTGGACTCCTATGGGAGCCGAACTTCGCCCCTGACTTTGATTGCAGGAAAACTCCGCCCGGACCCCTATGGGAGCCGGACCCCATCCCCGACCTCAGCTAAAGGAAGACCTTGTCCGGACTCTTACTAGGGTCGGACTTCAGGCTCCTCTCAAGTGAATAACTAACCACCAAACACTCCAGCTGAACTTTAGCTGACGGGTCTGCATTCCCTGGCGTGACATAGCAACAGCCACGATCCTGCTCCACTTCCTGCGATGGATTCCGCGCGGCTCTATTATTTTCTGGTAGACCGCTATGATGCCCATGATCCTGCTCCACCTCCTGTAACGGATACTGCATGATTCTTCCATCCTCTGGCAAGTCGCGATAACGGACGCCGCTCCACTGCCTGCGGCAGACTCCACGTGGCGCGCTACAGTGAGGGCCACGGGTCCACTCCACTACTCTTCGCAACAAATTTCTCCTGACTGTGGACGGCCCACTACCAGATGGTTATGAACGTCGCTATCAGTCTGTAGCGCCCTCCGCCTATAAAAGGGGGTACCCCAGATACATTATTCTATAAGCTCTTATTTTTTACCTAGAAACTCTGCTAAAATTTTTGTTTGAGCACTCCATTCTTGTTGAGGCAGAGAACTGACTTGAGCATCGGAGGGTCTTGTCGGAGCAACCCCACCTCCGATTTAGACTTCTTTTGCAGGTCTCGACGGCGACCGCGACTCCCTCGACTCCAGCTTCTCCGGCGCAAGCGGATTTTTGCACCAACAGGGAGGAAGAAGAAGAGAATGATAAAGAAAAAAAGAAACTTTTCTTTCTGTTTTTCTTTCTCTAAAACCCATGCCTAAGAAAAAGAAGCCCACACCTAAGAAGAAGTCTCACGCCCCTTAATTCAAATTTTTCACCATAAAAAACCTTTTTCATTTATGATCACCATGCCTAAAAAATACAACCACTTTTATTTTGGCATCTAAAGGGTTTAGATAAGGACAATTCTTATCAAATAAGGATTTGAATTCAATTAGAATTCATCCTTATCCACTTAAGGAAAGAGGGAGGCGATGAGAAGGAGGTTTGGCGTGCACTTTCTTCACACAAAATTAGAATTTGCATGAAGAATATTTGGTGTGGCATGGGGCATGCACAAGGAGAGAGAATCCCAGTCCAATGGGACTCTCAAAGTGCTTCATTAAAATCCTAACCAAATTTGATAACCGGTTGCACCCAAGGAGAGGAGAAATTCTAATCCAATTAGAAACTCAATTTCCCTAATAAGATCTTAATCTAATTAAGAATTACTTGAATGCAAGTTCTGATCAAATCAGAAATTAGTTTTTCTTGCAATTGGGTTATCTCATAACTCAATTGGGTTTGATTTAATCAAATCTAAATCAAATTAAATTGAATCTAATTCAATTAGACTTCATCCAAACCTCATTGCTCAATTAGATTGAGCCAATTAGCAATCCAAGTGCTAATTAATCTTCCTTCAACTCACCTACTCTTAGTGAATTTACTTTATTACAACTTTTGCATTGAATCAATCATCAATCATATTGACAATTAAATTCAATAGTGATTCATAATCGCTAATCAATCATCTGATCAGTCAAGTACCTCTATTGTGTGTGACCTCATAGATTTTATTATGTCTGATAGTGAAACATACTATGATCCCTATCATAGTATCATTGAAACTCCTTTTGATGGATTGGAGCAATTCCAACTATATCCATCAAAGATCATCGATCATCAAAATGATGCTCGATGAGTCTCACAATCTATCAGTGATACCTAGCAGTATGTAGTGATAATCCAGCAGAATGGAAGTATTGAACCTCTAGGTACAGTTACCGTATGATTCAGTCTTTCTATCATGAGTCTCGACTAGATGGAGATCATGAAAAACTCATCAAATCCCAACATTAGTCATGTACACACTACAAGAAATCTGATTATTAGCGATGGCTAATTACCATCGCTAATAGTCATTTTGCCATCGCTAATACTATTAACGATGGCACCCCATCACTAATTGGTGGTCAAAAAAATCTTAATTGCTAATTGCAACTATTAGTGATAGATTTTTTAGCCATCACTAACAATGACTATTAGTGACGGCTTATACGACGGCTAATTCTATTACTATTTTTTTTCTCGCCCATAGGGGATCTCCAAAGGGATTAGCCTCTTTGCCGCTTTTGGCCTTTTTGGTTTGTATGAAATCTATAAAAGCTTGACAAAGCAACTTTATTAATAGAACTAGATAATTTATACACTTTTACTTACAATATGTCAAAAAATTCTTGAAATTTCACATTACAAATATTTCATCTAGATCTCCATTCAGCTTCTAGTGCAGTTCGTCACTCCCCTAGCCTATGCCTTAGAAGTTGGATATCATGTTGATGATATCGGGTGTAGGTCAGTTGTTCTCATCTTCATCGTGTTGGGGCTTGGACGGTTCTTTCGAGGTTCGATCCTTTTGTCTCCGAACATACTTTTTGAGATAGCCCCAATGGATGAGGGCTTCATTCTCATCCTTCAGTTGAAAGTATTCCTTGGTGTCATGGTAGTATCACGATGGAAGTGATAGTATCTCCATTTGTCCCATCGAATCAATGGAGTCCTCATCGGTGGAGGCCGGTGGAGGTAGCCTTGACCCTCGATCTTCATGAAGATTTGGGCTTGAGGGGTGGCCAATGGGGCATAATTGTTATAGCATCGAGGTGGGCTCATCGGTTGTGGGGTCTTCATTGGTCGAGAGGGCCCCCAGAAAGCTTGGTTTGGGTGCATATCTTCCCACACACGTCTCTTCTTGTTGAAGGCCCAATCCTCCTGACATGTGACTCAGCCATCTTCAGCTTGTATGTACTTACGGGCCTGAGCCAGGAGATTAGAGTAGTTCTTCGGATATGTTTTGTCAAGGGAGTAGATGAGGTGCTTGTTATAGAGGCCCTACTTTCGAGCCGACATAGCGACGGCTTCATCTAGATTAAAGGAACCAGATCTAGGGTTTCAGGGTTAGATCTTGAAACTTTTTCAAGATCAGACAGCGGAAGACTAAAGTAAATCAAAATTTATCTTATAAAATCAGAGAATCCCTAAATCTAAGATCCTATTACATGATTATTACATGACATTAAATCAGAAATTAAAATATAAAGAGCAAGAACTACATGTTGATCATATCAACATGTTTCTATACTACATCTAATGTATGTAAAATATAATAGATCAAACCTATTACTTTGCAAGTTAGACATTCTAACTTTGCTGATCTAGACTTGAGGATGATGTTCCAAGCCGCATATATGTTCGGCCTCTAGGAGTCATCCACACGAGCCCACGAATCATGATCAGAAGTCCTGGTTCAAAAAATCAGCATAGTATGCTAGTATTGTGCTGATCCTTCTTCGATAGTCGATCAGATGCCTCCTTCTTCTTGACTTGGACTCTTCCAAAAATGAGAAGTGGGAGAAGAAGTTTTAGATGTGAGATACTCTCAGAAAACTCACAGATGGAAGAAAGAAAGAGGTGAACACAGTAACCCTAGAAGAAGACCCTCTTCTTCTTCTCTTTGCTCTCACCTAGACACCTAGTCTTGTGTCTATTGTATCTCCACGCCCCAGCCTTCTTTATCTCTAGTTTTTGCACACCCCAAAGGTCTCTCTTTTCTCTATTTTCTACAAAATTTTATAAAAAAAAATTATTTTAAATAGAGAGATATGATAGAGTCCTTGTCTAGGTCAAATACCTAGACAAGGATTATCCAAAGATGGCAAGACAAGGGGCGCCCAACTCTTGGGTGCCCCCTCTTTTTTTTTGTGCGTGGACCACCAGAAAAGGATGCATATTATGTGCCATAAAAGTCATAAAAATTTCAAAAAAAATTTAGATAAAATTAGTGCCATAAGGAAAGAGTTTTGGTTTCCTAAAACTCTATCTCATAGAATTTAAAATCCAAACTAATTCCTACTTTGACTTGATCCACAACCACTTTTCATGTAAGAGAGAAAGAGAGAAAAGTTTTGGGCATGTGTGAAGATCTGGGAGAGAAGTTTTGTTGCACAAAATAAGAGAGAGTGGACGTGGGATAAGAGAGAGTGGGCATGGGGGCTAAATTGGCGCAAGATGGAATCCTAGTCTTACAAGGATTCAATCTATGTCTTGTTCCAATCTGGTTTCTCAAACTAAATCAAATCAAAACTAAATAAATCTAATTAAAATAGATCTTAATCTAATTAAAAACTTAATTTAATCAGATTAAATGTGATTTAAATTTAATTTAATTTTTTAATCAAATTAAAAATTAGGTTGACCCAAGTTCTAATTGAACTAGGACAAGTTTTTTCTTGCACTTGGCTTATCCAATAAACCAATTGGACTAGATCCAATCAAGCTCAAACCAAATCTAATTAAATCATTTCAATTAGGTTTAATCTTTGCCCATTGGCTTAATCAAATTAAGTCAATTAGCAATCGAATTGCTAATCGATCCTCCTGCAACACTTGCACTAGGTTAAATGTCAATCGTATTGATCGTTTAACCCTAGAATGATTCTTAATCGTTGATCAACCATCTGATCGGATCATAAACTCTAATGTGTGTGACCTCATAGGTCTGAACCTAAGTCGGTAGTACAAAAATAATTTTTCATACCAATCGAAGTGACTATCTAGCAATGGTACCCGACAGTCGGATAAGTCGAATGTGTAGAACAACATCCTTAGAACCCATGCGGATATAGTTTTCGTATAATTCATCCTCTTAATCAAAATACTCATAGGATACCTCAGAGTTCAACTGTCAACTCTGATCAGGTTGTCCACATTGTATTTCAAAATATCAAATCCATCTGATGGATTACCATAGCCAAGATTTTGCTAAATTAAAATACAGCGACTCATTCTTCTCCAACTCTTGCAGTGGTCAATTCTATCTTGATCACACTCCGACTTCGTAAGTACTTGACTGTGCCCAGAAGCCTTCCATCACTGAATTAGAAATTCAGTTAGTCCAGTACCAAAACACAGTGAGTTGCTTGCAAGTCACTGAGGCGATCTCCGGTCTAAGAGACACTTATACCTATATCCCATCAGAGATATTCTTGACAGCAGAATACTCTGGAGTTGGTCACGTTCAATGACGATGTACCCTTACATCTCACCAGTATGCCATACCAGTGTCTCCACACTCTTTGATTTAGAGGATAACCAACCTATGTGGCCTACAATGACCTATACTCGATAGAAGCTGTCATCCTTATTAACAGCCTATCATTTGATCATGAACAGTTTTAAGGACTAATCGATAAATCCTCTCTTTATCGAACCTAAATAGTCTTTAGGACTTCATCACAACAACAGAGTTCATTGGAAGATGAAAACTTGTGATAAAGATTTTAAAAATATATTTTATTTATTAACAAATCAATTACAATAAAAGATTGCTCAACCATCAACAACTTGATGATTGGCTTTTGAGACATATTTTCCAACAACTTTCACTTGTCCTAAAGCCACTCGGCACAGTATCTAATACCCATCTTCGACTTATGATTGTCGAACTCCTTTATTGCCAGGGCTTTAGTGAAGGGGTCGGCCAGGTTCTCCTTTCTATCGATCTTCTGAAGGTCAACATCACCTTGATCCATGATCTTCCGGATCAGGTGGAAGCGGCACAAAATGTACTTCGTCCGTTGGTGTGCTTTGGATTCCTTCGCCTGAGCTATGGCACCAGTGCTGTTGCAGTAGAGCAGGATCGGACCATCGAGGGAGGGTGCTACTCCGAGCTCGATGATGAATTTTTTCAGCCACACAGCTTCCTTCACGGCATCTGATGCTGCGATGTACTTCGCCTCACAAACAGAGTCTGCCACAGTATGCTGCTTGAAACTCTTCCAGTAGATGTCTCCATCATTCAGAGTAAAGATATAATCCGATACACTTCTGCTGTCATCATGGTCAGATTGAAAGTCAGAGTCTATGAACCCCACAAGTTTCAGATCTGACTCGTCATAAACCAACCATTGATCCTTAGTATTTCTCAAATACTTAAGGATAGCTTTAACCACTTTCCAGTGATTTTTTCTAGGATCAGATTGGTGTGTACTCACTACTCCTAGTGAATATGCCACATCTGACCTTGTACATGTCATGGCGTATATGATAGATCCTACGACTGAAGCATATGAGACTCTACTCATACGCTCTCTCTCTTTAGGAGTTGTCGAACAATCCTTCTTAGAGAAAAAAATTCTATGGCCTATCGGTAGACAGCCCTTCTTGAAATTCTCCATGCTGAACCTCTTCAGCACAGTATCTATGTATGTGGACTGGGATAACCCAAGCATCTTTTTAGATCTATCCCTATAGATCTTCATCTCTAGGATGTATGAAGCTTCACCCAAGTCCTTCATGGAGAACTGCGATGACAACCAAATTTTTATTCCCTGTAGTGCAGGGATGTCATTCTGATTAAGAGAATGTCATCCACGTATAAGATAAGGAATACCACAACTGGATCATTTGCCCATTTATAGATGCAGGGCTCTTCTCCGTTCTTAATGAAGCCATATGTTTTGATCACCTTATCAAAATGCATGTTCCAACTCCAAAAAGCTTACTTCAATCCATAAATGGATCTCTGAAGCTTGCACACCTTGGACTCATCTGTGGATGTAAACTCCTCAAGTTGTATCATATACACCTCTTCGGTCAGCTCTCCATTCAGAAAAGCTATCTTTACATCCATCTGTCAGATCTCATAATCCAGATGGGCAGCTATTGCAAGCATTATCCGAATGGATTTGAGCATTGCCATAGGGGAGAACGTCTTATCATAGTCAATACCATAACGTTAACGATACCGCTTGATAATCAGATGGACTTTATAGGTCTCCACCTTTCCATCTGCATTTCTCTTCTTTTTGAAGACCCATTTACACCCAATGGGTTTAACCCCTTCAGGTGGGTCAACCAATATCCATACATCGTTGACCTTTATAGACTTTATTTTGGATTTCATGGCTTCAAGCTATTTTTCAGAATTAGGTCTCTGCATTGCATCCATATAGGTGATCGGATCCTCATCATTCTCATCGAGTTCGATGGGATCACCATCTCGGATCAAAAAATCATAGTATCTATCCGACTGATGCGGTACTCTATCAGATCGCCTTAATGGTGCAGGTACATTGGGCTCCAAATCTGATCTAATCAAATCCGACTCAGGTTCGGTTATTAGTGTCGGTTCTTCTACCTGTTGAACTTCATCAAGTTCAACCTTAGAGGCAACGGTTCCTTCACCAAGGAACTCATTTTCTAAAAAAATTATCTTAAGGTTGACGAACACCTTTTGTTCATCAGTATGGTAGAAAAAATATCTTTTAATCTCTTTGGGGTACCCTATGAATGTGCATTTGTCAGATCTAGGTCTGAGTTTATCTGTAACTAATCATTTGACATAGGTCAGGCACCCCCAGACCCTAAGGTGTGAAAGTGCTGGCTTACGCCCTATCCATATCTCATATGAAGTCTTAATTACAAACTTACTTGGAATCCTATTTAATAGATAACAGGCTGATTCAAGTTTATATCTCCAGAAGGATATTGACAAGCTTGCAAAACCCATCGTGAATTGGACCATGTCTAACAGAGTCTGATTTCTCCTTTTAGATACACCATTATGCTGTGGTGTTTCTGGAGGAGTCAATTGAGAGAGAATCCCATTCTCTCCTAGATATATAAAAAATTTACTAGAAAGATATTTTTCTCTTCGATCAGACCGTAGAGTTTTAATACTCTTCCCAATTTATTTTTCTATTTCACTTTGGAATCGTTTGAATATTTCAAATAAATTCGATTTATATTTCATCAGATAGACATATCCATATCTGGATAGATCATCCGTGAAAGTGATGAAGTAGAAATATCTATCTCTACATCAGTATGTACTAGGCCCAAGAGCTCAGTAGCTCTCTCACCTTTTCTAGTAAAAGGTGACTTGGTCATTTTATCAAGAAGACAGGACTCACAGGTTGGAAGTGATTCACAATCACTGACTTCGAGGATTCCCTCTTGAGTCAACCTGTTTATCTTGTTCTTATTTATATGACCTAGCCTACAGTGCCATAAGTAGATATCTGATATACTATCTAATTTAGGATGCTTGCCAACTATGTTAATAGGTTGTGATAATATATACACATCATTATTCAAATATCCACAAAATATAGTAACACCATTCATAATGATATTACAAACTTATTTTTTTATTAAAATTTCATAATCATTTTTGGCCAGAAGGCCTACAGAAATAACAATTAAAAAAAAATTGAGATAGAAATAATAATCATTAAGAACAACGGTATGGGACTCAAATACAAGTTTCAAGATTCCTAATGCTAGAATTGAAATTGGTCTTCCATCTCCAACATTTAGGAACCTCTCACCTTGCTCGAATCTCCTACTGACCTGCAACCCCTGCAACGAATTGCAAATATGGTAAGGGCTTCCGATATCCAATACCCAGTCAGTTATATCATAAATAAAAAAATTACAAGAAGTTATCATATAAATACCTTGCCCAGTAATAGCTTGCTTCTTTCTCTGTCTGTTCAGATCCAAAGAGGCAATGTACTGAGGACAGTTCCTCTTTCAGTGCCCCCGCTTCTTGCAAAAGAAGCATCAGCTTGACTCTTATCGGGCTTGATCTTTTTAGTCTGGCTCTGCACAGATGTCTCAGCATAAACTTACACCTTCTTCATTTTCTTCTTCTTGTTCTTCTTCCCTTTCTTAAAGGGTCGAAAATCAGAAGATGAACCTCCCACTAAGTTCACCGACTCCTTGTAGAGTTGGTGATCCTTCTTAAAATTCTGAAAGAACCCCAGTAACCCATGGTAGTTTACTTCAGGCTTTGATATTCTATAATGAGTGAGAATGGAAGATAAGACTTGAGCAGCGAGTTCAGTATTGCATCTTTCCCAAGCTGCTCATGCAAAGAAAAATCGAGCTTGCTTAAATGCTCCATCAGCTCGATCATATACAATATATGATCAGTGACAGAGGCACCATCCCATATTTTGACGTTGAAAATGGCACAACTAGTGTTGCACCTCTCCACATCATCGGGTGTGCCAAAGGCATCCTCCAACACTTGAAGCATGTCCTTTGGCTGAGCCGTCTAAAATCTGTGACTGAACTCGTTGCTAATGGCAGCCAGCATGATGCAGCACATCGTGGTCCGATCACTGAGCCACTTCTGGTAAGTGTCTCTGACTGTTCCATGTGCATTGATAACTGGCTCCTCAGGTGCAGGATCTATTATCACATATAGGATCCTTTCATGCTCCAAGTCTATCTTCAACTTTCGGTACCAGCTACCGAAGTTGGGTCCCATCAACTTATCATTGTCCAACAATGATCGGAGCGATAGGGAAGTGGCCATATCTGCACAAAAAAAAATCATAATCTAATTAGTAATTGATTCATTAAACCTAAAGATTTGGATTTTAATCAAAAAGTTTCTCTCACTATTTTATTCGAATTGGTAGCCTCTACCTCCAATTCGAGGAATTACCCTAATTTCTTAGTAGATACTAGAATCCACTTAGACTGCACGCAAGCCCAACTTTGGTTGGCCAACCCATGTACATCTAAGGATAAGTTCATAACTTATTATTTCTCTAAATAATTTTTAATAATTTAATTTTCCCTCAGTCCCTAATCAGTAGGCTTTGGCCTCCACTGAAAAGGTCTGGTTAGGTCCAACCATTAACATGACCATACTTGGTCCATCTAGCCAATGAATGATTAGGTCCAACTTTGGTTGGCTAATCTAACCATTATTTAGAAAGATGCAGTCAAGAAATCATATTATGAATGATAATTCCATCAGCCGATAAGCACTAGACCTTTAGGCCTCCAATGATTATCCAACTGATGGATTCATTATCATCCACTTAATGAGAGGCTATGATCTAGTTATCACCATAACTATTTTATTTTAAGGACCTAATAATTTTAGAGGATTTAATTGATTGAGAGGAGGAGATCAGATGAATCAGCTTATCATAATCCTCCCACTGGCTTTACCAAGTCAGCTTAAGGGAGACCATTAAAAGGGCTGGTCTAGGAGCACCTAAATCAGTCACACTGATTTACCTAGCTGATATGGGTCAGCTCAAATAGTCAAGTGATCCAATCAAAATATAATTTCACCAAGAGGTTAGGTAAGTTCGATCGGTGGGAGGGTCTGTCAAAGCTTGCCTTAGACACCATTAGAAATAGTCAGGTAGCGGGCTACCAATTAAAAACCACTGATCTGGTTTATCTTAGATACCAACTGGTTTAATTAGTTTTGATTAGATCAACTTAACAGTTCATGCTAGACCGCTTAGTCAAGAATCAAGTCCATTTGGTTCTTGTTAAAGATATGAACTTGACCAACTACAACTATTGTAATTGATCTAGAGAATCCTTAACCTAATCTAAGATAACAATTGATTAGATTTAGTCAATTCTCTAATTAAGTCCATCTTTAATCTAACCTTAGGTCTAACCCAATTAATGGACCTAATTTTCACTAACCCATTAACCCAATGTGTTATGGTTTGTGTCTTAGGTTCTTCAATTCACAATCCTAGAACCTAATCAAACAACTTCTTAATTCTCAATTAAGTTTTGGACTGAGAATTGGGGTTTGGCATTTTGAAAATAATTTTCATATTTGTAAAATATTTTTACAACATGATTTTTACCAACCAAGTTGCATGTTTGATTCATAATCAAAATGCAAGTGAAATAAGCATGAAACAGCTTTAGATCTAATCTAAACAGATTCATGTAATTGAAACAATTTCAATTTTAAACTACGCAAATTTTTCAGACAAATATATGATAGTTTTTTACATAAAATTATTAATAAAGAGATTTTATTTCAAATTTAAATATCTTTTAAATCTAATAAATCATAAATTTAATCTAGATCACATCTAATAAATTTATGATTAAAGATAGATCTACATGGACTAGAATAATCTTTGCACTGTAAGGGGTAAACCTTACAGCAAGACAACCTACAGTTTGTGATTGATCTAAAAATTTTAATTTCAGATTTAACAATCAGATTATAAATTAGATCTAATCTAAAAAATAATCTAAGCATGTATAAATAATTATATAATAAACAACCTAGGCTCTGATACCAATCGAAGGAACCAGATCTAGGGTTTCAGGGTTAGATCTTGAAACTTTTTCAAGATCAGACAGTGGAAGACTAAAATAAATCAAAATTTATCTTATAAAATTAGAGAATCTCTAGATCTATAATCTTATTATATGATTATTATATGGTATTAAATTAAAAATTAAAATAAAAGAGCAAGAACTATATGTTGATCATATCAACATGTTTCTATACTATATCTAATGTATATAAAATATAATAGATCAGATCTATTACCTTGCAAGTTAGACATTCTAACTTTGCTGATCTGGGCTTGAGGATGATATTGCAAGTCACACATGCATCCGATCTCTAGGAGTCATCCACATGAGCCCACGAATCACGATCAGAAGTTCTGGTTCAAAAAATCAGCATAGTATGCTAGTACTGTGCTGATCTTTCTTCGATGGTCGATCAGATACCTCCTTCTTCTTGATTTGGACTCTTCCAAAGATAAAAAATAGGAGAAAGAGTTTTAGATGTGAGACACTCTTAGAAAACTCATAGATGGAGGAAGAAAAGAGGTGAACACAGCAATCCTAGAAGAAGACCCTCTTCTTCTTCTCTTTGCTCTCACCTACATACCTAATCTTGTGTCTACTGTATCTCCACGCCCCAATCTTCTTTCTCCCTAATTTTTGCACACCCCAAAGGTATCCCTTTCTATATTTTTTATAAAAATTTTATGAAGAAATTTATTTTAAATAGAGAGATATGATAGAGTCCTTGTCTAGGTCAAATACCTAGTCAAGGATTATCCAAACATGGCAAGACAAAGGGCGCCCAACTCTTGGGCGCCCCCTCTTTCTTTTTGTGTGTGGACCACCAGAAAAGGGCACATATTATATGCTATAAAAGCCACAAAAATTTTAAAAAAAATTTGAGTAAAATCACTACCATAAGGAAAGAGTTTTGGTTTTCTAAAACTCTATCTCATAGAATTTGAAATCCAAACTAATTCCTACTTTGACTTGATCCACAACCACTTTTCATGTAAGAGAGAAAGAGAGAAAAGTTTTGAGCATATGTGAAGACCTGAGAGAGAAGTTTTGTCACATAAAATAAGAGAGAGTGGGCGTGGGGGCTAAATTGGCGCAAGGTGGAATCCTAGTCTTACTAGGATTCAATCTATGTCTTGTTCCAATCTGGTTTCTCAAACTAAATCAAACCAAAATTAAATCAACCCAATTAAAATAGGTTTTAATCTAATTAAGAATCTAATTAAATTAAATTAAATTAGATTTAAATCTGATTTAATTTTTTAATCGAATTAGAAATTAGGTTGACCCAAGTCCTAATTGAATTAGGACTAGTTTTTTCTTGCACTTGGCTTATCCAATAAACTAATTGAACTTGATCCAATCAAGCCCAACCAAATCTAATTAAATTTTATTCAATTAGGCTTAATCTCAGCCCATTGGCTTAATCAAATTAAGCCAATTAGCAATCAAATTGCTAATCGTTTCTCCTACAACACTTGCACTAGGTTAAATGTCAATCGTATTGATCGTTTAACCCTAGAACGATTCTTAATCGTTTAACCCTAGAATGATTCTTAATCGTTGATCAACCATCCGATCAAATTGTGAACTCTAATATATGTGACCTCATAGGTCCGAACCTAAGCTGGTAGCACAGGAATAAATTCTTGTACCAATCGAAGTGATCATCTAGCAATGGTACCCAATGGCTGGATAGGTCGAATGTGTAGAACAACATTCTTAGAATCCATGTGGATATAGTTTCCGTATAATTCATCTCCTTGATCAAAATGCTCATAGGACATCTCAGAGTTCAACTGTCAACTCTGATTAGATTGTCCACATTGTATTTCAAAATATCAAATCCATCTGATGGATTATCTTGGCCAAGATTTTGCTAAATTGAAATGCAGCGACTCATTCTTCTCCAACTCTTGGAGTGGTTAATCCTATCTCGATCACTTTCTGACTTCGCAAGTACTTGACTGTGCCCAAAAGCCTTCCATCATTGAATTAAAAATTCAGTTAGTTCAGTACCAAAGCACAGTGAGTTCCTTGCAAGTCACTGAGATGATCTCAGGTCTAAGGGACACTTATACCTATATCCCATCAGAGACATTCTCGACAGTAGAATACTCTAAAGTTGGTCACGTTCAATGATGATGTACCCTTACATCTCATCTGTATGCTATACTAGTGTCTCCACACTCCTTGGTTAAGAGGACAACCAACCCATATGGCCTATAGCGACCTATGCTCGATAGAAGCTATCGTCCTTATTAACAGTCTATCATTTGGTCATGAACAGTTTTAAGGATTAATCGATAAATCCTCTCTTTATCGAACCTAAATAGTCCTAAGGACTTCATCATAACAACAGAGTTCATTAGAAGATGAAAACTTGTGATGAAAATATCAAAAATATATTTTATTTATTAACAAATCAATTACAATACAAAGTTGCTCAACCGTCAACAGCTTGACGATTGGCTTTTGGAACATATTTCCCAACATTGACAGCACCCTCTAGTGTGACCATGTTGAAATACACCACATAGCTATGCAGAGATTCTCTCTTCTCCTGATGGAGGGAGAAGAGGCTGTTCGAAGTCCTTGTTAGACTTGGCTATGGCCAAAATGAGCAGTAAACTGGCACTTGAGTTGTTCGAAGGAAGAAATAAATTTCAGTTGGAGCCCATAATACTAGGTTTGCGTCGCCTTCTTTAAAGTAACGGAGATGGCAAAACAACGACGTGCACCCGAAGCATTCTGAAGCATCATAAGGATGTTGTCGCCCTCTAGATGATCTAGGAGGTTGGTAGAGCCACCATATGGCTCCATTGTTGGCATCCTGAACCGGCTTGGAATTGATTCCCGAAGGATGGAGCAAGCGAAGGGTGGCCAAGAATTGAAGCCAAAGGCATCGTCGTTCCCTCTACCACCCACTCAGACCTCCGCAAGTCAGCATTTGATCTCGCAGATCTTCCGCTCGAGGTCTCCATCTCGATAGGATTGTTCATGACAGGACGTACAGCTCGAGGTTGAGTTTTGATCGAAAGAGGTGGGGGACCACCAATGTTGTCGGCCGTAGGTGGACCCATGGTGTGAAGATGGTCGCCTATCGAGAGAAGCCAACCGATGCATCCTTCGAGGGGGATCCTTCAAGATCAAAGATTGGTCCCGATGGCTATGCCTGGATGGCACCGCTTGGGGAGTGAGCTGAGATAGTTGCTGTCATTCCATGGCTTGTTGTAGGTGCTGGATGGCATTCGTCAGCACCTGAACCTAATGCACTAGATTGTCAAATTGCCGAGTTTCCACTAGCACAAGTGGTTGCTCCGATTCCACCAGCTATTGCGAGGTAGATGGGTGGACGGCTCTGCCTCACCCCCGATAGGAGGTAGTGGAGCAGTCCAGCATACTCTCCTCAGAACTAGGCTATAGACCCTTTCTCTAGCATCAAATTTATTGCGGCAGGTTTTCGGCTTAGGTCGGTGATGTTGGAGCTTGGCGGCGCCTGACCAAGATGACGGTGATCGGACCTGCAAAACAAATCCCAGACCTGAGTTAGCTCTGGTAGGGCTCCAATGCCCAAGTCAGATACCTGGAACAGATGAGAGAGAGAGAGTATGAAAGATGCATTATCTCTTTTTTTTTAGAGTCCCCATTTTCCTCTTTTATACAAGAGTCATGGAGAAGAAAATTGTGGGAGACCATCCTGACTTCTCTCAATGTGCCATTCCTGGCGTCTGTCCAAGTTTTCAGCAGCTGGTGCACACAGCCAGCCATTCTCAGGAGTTGTATGATTTGATAGGATCTTACGCAGCATGCAGTCAGCCATTCTCAGAAGTTGCTCGATTTGATATCGAGTGATGTGATTTGATGGGACCGCCCAAGGGTCCCCCACCTATCATTCCAAATATATGAATAGGGCTTGATATCCCACCACACAGATCACTGGGGGAAGAAGATCGGTGGCCAATGCTCTTGGGATTGGGACCCTTCTGGGGTCGGTGCCTTAGGCACAAGTGCTGTTGTGGCGATAAGGGGTACTGAGTGCGGGGTCAGAGATCGGTTTGTAAGACTATAGCTGATGCAAGGATTGGTTGTCAATGTGTCGATTAGCCACGATCAGAGTTCGTCCATACTTTTGGATCGGTCGTCAAGATTTTACTCATACTACTAGAGATGAGTCTCGAGGCTCATAGCTGGGGTGGGGTGACCAATGATAGGACTTATGAACAATGCCAATGAGCGGAACATATGCAATGGAATCAGGAAACCCAAACTGATTAATAACATGACATTTTTCCTAACATTTTACCGACATTCAGAACCAAAGTTCAGGACCTTTACCTGTAGGTGGTGGGGCCAAATTGTTTTAGGAACCACATCAAGGTGAAACTGATGGCAAGTCCAAGAAACCCACTTGCTGTTACTACAACCCAGAACCCAGATCATGGGCATCTTGATTACGTCCCCGCGTGCTGAAAACATCGGCCACGTGACATATTTCAAAAAAATATATAAAAAAAGGGAAATGACTACTTAATCATGAGGAAGCTGAGAAGCTCAACACACCCTTGCAAATCCAAGATTAGAATGAGCTAGGAAACTCAAAATTTGTCCATGCAGATAAATTAACAGGCCACTTTGCAGGCAAAACAAAGATCCCAATAAAACAAAGCAGTAAGCATGAGGGAACAATCAGGTTAGTAAGGCTCCGAAAATGAGATCCAGCAACCACATGTTAAGACTATTTTGGAAGCTTAGACATTATTGGTGGATGGTAAAGCTGGAGAAGTTACAAGAAAATCTACTACATCAATGCTGTACACCCACATGAAGATGAATCGTAGCATTAGTGTACGATTATAATGACAAATCCAAGCTGATTATATTGCAACTTCCAAAATCAGGCCTATGTGGACTAAACTAGCAAAAATCATGGAACATCCTACCAAGTTTAGTTTTCATACTAGTCAAAACTGAGTGCTTAAACCTTGTAAACATATTCCCACTCAATAAGGAGAATAATCAAGAATATGGCAAAGGTTCATGACAGAGAATTGTTCAATAGCACCATAAACATTTCATTGAGTGAACTAGATTGAGTTGATTGGTTTGCTGTATCCATCTTCCAGATGAGGATCAGCTGTCACAAAGAAGAAGGCTTGATGCTGGTTAGTGTTAGAAAAAGGAAAAGACTTGAAGGTTTAGTTATCAGACTATGAAGCAGAGCATAAGATCAGAAATGCAAATAGGGAAAAAGATGGTGAAACACAACCTGTTTTCAGTTTCATGGCAATGTGAGAACGTTAATTAGCTGATTCCCCCACATACAGTTGATGCAATCCAGAAATGCAAGGAGCATGCAAGCATTTGTTACAAAGAAGAATGCACAAATCAAGCATCTTCTAAATGATTGATCCTTACTTTGTGGGCACAAAGAACTTGTGGGCTTCTGTAAGCTATAGGAGAAAATTAAAAGCATTGCTGCCTATACCTAGCCGATTTGTGCCTTACATGCAACTCCTTGTTGAGGCTTAAATTATAGAGAGATTGTTTTCCTATTTTCACTCTTGGAATTCTCTATGCTACTTTTTTGGAGATGGTGATGGAGGCTTCTGCAACCTTATGATTACTTCTTGTGATTACTATTCATACTGCATTTGACTACTTCAAATACTACTCTTCTGAGTTTCCTTTCTTATATTTAACTTAGAGAAAGTTGTCTTCTCCTCAAATCTTAGTCAGTTGATTCTGAATCTTCTATTTTGCTTTCGGCTTTATAAATGGGGTTTCTTAAAGGTGGTGATTTGGTTGGTTTTGTTTTCTGGTGCTCTAATGATCATGCTGACTTTGAAATTGCTAAAGTTGAATGCTACATTAGATGTGATAAAGATGAGAAAAGAAATTCTTTGGGCATTGTTCCTTTTTCACTTTGGACTTGATGTTCTTGACTCAATTTTTTATCTGAATTGCTCTTTTCAACTACTAATCGTTCTTTTGTAAATAAGATGGACAAAATATATATTCTATCTTGGGACATTCGAAGTATCTTATTATAAATATTTTTACTGAAAGAATAGTACCCTACAAGCCAATTGCATGGAGATGCGAAAAAACTTTTCTGTGATATCTTCTTACTCATTTATATGACATTAGTTATTTTTATTTATGAGGTATTGTATTTTATCATTTGCTGCATCATATTTTTATGACTATGATAAACTTCATAGATTATGGCAATGATTTCAGGACCATGATGAGATCATGCCAGTGAGACCTAAAATTTTAATAGTCTCAATCTAAAATATTTTTAGTCGTTAGATCATCGAGTCGGAGATCAATAATACCGGTGTTGGTGCAGAAATCTGCTCGCGCCGGGAAAGCTGGAGTCGGAGAAGCCGCGGTCGCCGCCGCCGGGACCTGCAAGGGAAGTCTAAACCGGAGGTGGGGTTGCTCCGGCAAGACCCTCCGACGCTCAAGTCAGTACTCTGCCTCAACAAGAATGGAGTGCTCGAACGGAGAATTTAGCAGAGTTTTGAGATAGAAAAGAGGGCTTAGAGAATAACGTATCTGGATCCCCTTTTATAGGCAGAGGGGGCAACGGATTGATGGTGACACCTGCAACCGTCTGGTAGTGGGCCGCCCACGGTCAGGGAAATTAATTGCGGAGAGTGGTGGGGTAGACTCATGGCTATTGTCATAGTCTGCCACGTATGTCCTGTTGCGGATAGTGGGGCGGCGTCCGTTGCCGCTAGCTGTCAGCGAGTAGTGGGATCGTGCAGCACCTACCGCGGGGAGCGGGACATAATCGTGGCCGTTTGGTACAGCCTGTCAGGGAATAATGGATCCGCTGCTGGAGCCGCGTAGAATCCGCTGTAGGACCTGGAACAGGATCATGATTGTTGTCGCGACCTGCCGAGGGGGTGCGGATCTGTCGATTGAGGTTCGGCCGCGGTTGGAGTCCGGCCTCCGCAGGAGCCCGGGCGGAACCGCTTTGATGTCGAAGGTGGAGCCCGACTCTCGTAGGGGTCCGGGCGGAGCCGTTCTGATGTCGGAGGTGGAGCCCGGCTCCCGTAGGAGTCCGGGCGGAGCCTTTCTGATGTCGGAGGTGGAGCCCGGCTCCCGTAGGAGTCCGGGCGGAACCGTTCTGATGTCGGAGGTGGAGCCCGGCTCCCGTAGGAGTCCGGGCGGAGCCTTTCTGATGTCGGAGGTGGAGCCCGGCTCCCGTAGGAGTCCGGACGGAACCGTTCTGTTGTCGGAGGTGGAGCCCGGCTCCCGTAGGAGTCCGGGCGGAGCCTTTCTGATGTCGGAGGTGGAGCCCGGCTCCCGTAGGAGTCCGGGCGGAGCCGTTCTGTTGTCGGAGGTGGAGCCCGGCTCCCGTAGGAGTCCGGGCGGAACCGTTCTGATGTCGGCGGTGGAGCCCGGCTCCCGTAGGAGTCCGGGCGGAGCCATTCTGATGTCGGCGGTGGAGCCCGGCTCCCTAGGAGTCCGGGCGGAGCCATTCTGATGAGAATTTTGGCTGCGGGTATTTTATACCCAACACCAGTCTCCCTACTTCCAAGTTTGAATTTCAAGCGAAGGAAGTACAAGAGAGAGAGATGCGCAGCCAAAATTGCCCCCTCGATCCCTGTGCGCAGCCGCCCCCACTTAATGCGCGCGTGTCAGAATCCATTTTTTGGCAAAGGCGACTTGAAAAGTCTTTTCGGAATCCCCGTTGAAACGCGATCCCAGGCGTCGCTCTGTGGGAATCTGTGAGTGGTCAACCCTCGATAGCGACGAAGCGGATAAGTGCGACATGCGGCACACACCACCTGACCCAGGAATTCTCGCCGTCATAACTGCGCCACGATCCGCCGGCTATTTAAACCCTTCAATCCATTCACGATCTCATCCTGGCGCTCTTCTTTTCCCCCGAGAGTCTTGGTCCCCTCGCACCAATTCTTGCCGCCTTTCGCCATTCAATCCTTCTCTGAGGGTTGCCACACCATGTCCTCAACTCCGGAGGCTGTTCTTGAGGGGATTGTCAGGGCTCGGAGGAAGGTGAGGAGGAGGACGACGGTCGGTGAGAATCTCTGTCATCTCAGAGGGGGCCCAAGGAAGAATTCCTTCACCAACAGGGGTTTAACATCGGGGGCTGTTGTAGAAGCTATTCTGCCTGCGAATTTTGGAGCAGTAAGGAGGGACAATACCGGTCAAGAGGGCAGAATAGACGTCACAAGTCATGACGGGATCCTTGACGCCGTCGGGGCCAAGGGACCAGAGACGGTCGACGGCGGGGCAGTAGAACTTGCTGCGGAGACGGTGGAAGTAGCGCATGCCGACCTTACCGGAGTGTCTCAGGTGGCGGCCGTCATGGCTACGGTTCTTCTCGAAACAGGTCTTCGCTACTGCCGTCGTTACCTCCACCGCCTTCGGAGATCAATCCCACCCCTTTCTCGCTGAGGTCGGGACTTTGGGAACAGAATGAAGAGAGATGGGGCGAGAGCTGTTACACGCACTGGAGAATGCGACTGAGAAGAATCAGAGACGGGAAGAGGAATTTGCAGCTTGGATCGGCCTCCGGTTCATCCTACCCGAACCGTGCTTTGCGAGACATGTATTTTCTTTTTCTCTTTTTTCTGACCCGTCGGGTCCTGTAATGTGTGCTTTTATCAAATAAAATAGTGATTTCAGTACCTTGTTTACCTCTCGTGTCAAATAATTGTCTGCCGAACTTCTTTCCTTCTCTTTGCATGTGTCATGCCGTTCCAAGACCGTCGGCGACCTTTTCAGTTCATGTGTGGTCATCCTTCGCCGGGCTTCTTTTCGGTTTTTCCTGCCGTTAGGAGATATCCACTTGTTAGGTTTGCTGGGATCTTTCTCCGCTGGAGTCGGGGCTAGGTTCGAAGAAGCTCCGGGAAGTTGAAGTAGCATAGTTTTCATAAGAAGTAGGGCAAAGTCTTTCTGTAATCAAAGTCATAAGTCCAGCTTCCGTAGAAGCCCAGGCGGAGCCATTCTGATGTCGAAGGTGGAGCCCAGCTCCCGTAGGAGTCCGGGCGGGGCAGTTCTGATGTCGAATGTGGAGCCCGGCTCCCGTAGGAGTCCGGGCGAAGCCTTTTCGTGGCGGAACCCGGCTCCCGTAGGAGTCCGGGCGAAACCTTTTGTGGCGGAACCCGGCTCCCGTAGGAGTCCGGGCGAAACCTTTTGTGGCGAAACCCGGCTCCCGTAGGAGTCCGGGCAAAACCTTTTGTGGCGGAACCCGGCTCCCGTAGGAGTCCGGGCGAAACCTTTTGTGGCGGAACCCGGCTCCCGTAGAAGTCCGGGCGAAACCTTTTGTGGCGGAACCCGGCTCCCGTAGGAGTCCAGACGAAACCTTTTGTGGCGGAACCCGGCTCCCGTAGGAGTCCGGGCCTTACCCCCTGCTCATGTCAGGACGAGGTTCTCCTCCTGTCCCTAACAGGGTTGTGGGGGCACGTTAGGGCGTTGTAGGGCCTCTCCCCTCATCCGGTCTAAAGGAACCGATCCTTCGACTTTGCTCAAGTTAGGACGAGGTTCTCCTCCTGTCCCTAACAGGGCTGTGGGGGCACATTAGGGCGTTGTAGGGCCTCTCCCCCCATCCGGTCTAAAGGAACCGGGCCTTCGACTTTGCTCAAGTTAGGGCGAGGTTCTCCTCCTGTCCCTAACAGGGCTGTGGGGGCACATTAGGGCGTTGTAGGGCCTCTCCCCCCATCCGGTCTAAAGGAATCGGGCCTTCGACTTTGCTCAAGTTAGGGCGAGGTTCTCCTCCTGTCCCTAACAGGGCTGTGGGGGCACATTAGGGCGTTGTAGGGCCTCTCCCCCCATCCGATCTAAAGGAACCGGGCCTTCGACTTTGCTCAAGTTAGGGCGAGGTTCTCCTCCTGTCCCTAACAGGGCTGTGGGGGCACATTAGGGCGTTGTAGGGCCTCTCCCCCCATCCGGTCTAAAGGAATCGGGCCTTCGACTTTGCTCAAGTTAGGGCGAGGTTCTCCTCCTGTCCCTAACAGGGCTGTGGGGGCACATTAGGGCGTTGTAGGGCCTCTCCCCCCATCCGGTCTAAAGGAACCGGGCCTTCGACTTTTATAAGGTCGCATTCTCGTTTTTAATACCGTCTGCTTGAATCGTCCCTAGACAAGTGGGCACACATTTTTTGATTAGGATGAAATCACTGGTGGTATATCCGTAAGTTTTCTGAGTTCCAAGGTCGCGGGAGGTCGGCCCCTCCGAGCTCCTTAAGATAATAAGTCCCAGGTCGGACTACTTCTTTGATCTCATAAGGTCCCTCCCAATTTGGGGCTAGCTTTCCCTGGGCCTGCAGCTGTGAGACAGCAGCTCGTCGGAGTACAAGATCCCCTGCTCTAAATGTCCTGTTCTTGACTCGGGCGTTATAATATCGGGCAACTTTCTGTCTGTAGGCCGCCATTCGGACCTGAGCGATCTCTCACCTTTCTTCCAGTAGGTCGAGGTTGGCCCTGAGATTTTGTGCATTCCGTGGTTCGTCGAACGCCACGACTCGTGCCGACGGGAGTTTAAGTTCGATCGGGATGACGGCTTCTGTACCAAAGGCTAAGGCAAAGGGAGTCTCCCCTGTAGGCAACCTCTGGGTAGTTCGGTACGCCCATAGCACATGGTAAAGCTCGTCCGCCCAAGTTCCTTTCGCTTTTTCAAGCCTTGTCTTGATTCCCTGCAAAAGGGTTCTGTTCGTTACCTCGGCTTCGCCGTTCGCCTGGGGATGGGCCACTGATGTGAACTTGTGGGAGATGTTTAGGTCTTCACAGAATTCAGCAAACCTGGCTCCCACGAATTGCCGTCCATTATCAGTGATCAGGGTTCGAGGTAAACCGAACCTGGACACTATTGATTTCCAGACGAAATCCTGTACTTTCGCTTCTGTGATTTTGGCCAGTGGTTCGGCCTCGACCCATTTGGTGAAGTAGTCGATTGCTACAAGGAGGAATTTCCTTTGACCGGATGCCATGGGAAAGGGGCCAAGAATATCCATCCCCCATTGCGCAAAAGGCCATGGGGCACTCAGGGGTGTGAGCTCGGTAGCAGGTTGTCTCTGGACGTTGGCGTACCTTTGGCATCGATCGCATTTTTTGACATATTCGATTGAATCATGATGCATTGTTGGCCAGTAGTACCCTTGGTGGAGTAGTTTGTGGGATAGAGACCTGGCACCCAAATGGCTTCCACAAACTCCCTCGTGCACTTCCCATAGAGCGTAGTCGGCTTCTGAGGGTCGGAGACATCTCAAGAGAGGCAAGGAGTACGATCTCTTGTATAATTTGCCCTCATAGAGAATGTACCGGGATGCTTGATTTCGGAGTTTCCGGGCCTCTTTCGCGTCTTGGGGGAGAATCCCATCTCTAAGATAGGTTATCAGCGGGTCGACCCAGCTGGGCTCGTGGTCAATATCCATTACGAGCTGCGGTTCTTCCGTACTCGGGTGTTTTAAAACTTCAAAGAGGACGCCTTTGGACAATTCGGCCGGAGCCGATGTTGCTAGCTTGGAGAGAAGATCGGCTCTGGCATTCTCCGATCTCGGAATTTGCTTGATGTCGAAATTGTTGAAGGCGGGGGTGAATTCCTTCACCTTCTCAAGATATCTGGCCATACTGTCCTCCCGCGCTTCAAAGCTCCCGCTGACTTGTCCCACTACAAGTTGGGAATCGCTGTGCACCCGGAGTTGGTCTATTCCAAGCTCCTTAGCGACCCTCAATCCTGCGATCAGAGCTTCATATTCTGCTCCATTGTTTGTTGTGGGGAATCCAAAATGCAGAGCGTACTCCGCGATGACTCCCTCCGGGCTGGTCAAGATCAGGCCTGCACCAGCGCCCGCCATGTTGGAAGATCCGTCCACGTGGAGGTTCCAAAAGCCATCGAAGGAACTGGCTTCTTCGTCGGAGGAGTCCGGTTGAGTCTTCAGGTCGTCAATTTTGCTTTGCTCAGGTTCGGCCTCCTCAGGGACGGTGCATTCTACTATGAAATCCGCCAATACCTGGGCCTTTATTGCCGGCCTAGGATGGTAGTTGATGTCGAATTCTGTGAGCTCGATTGCCCATTTCGCCATTCTCCCAGAAATATCAGCTCGGTGCAAAACCGCTTTGATCGGTTGGTCAGTGAGCAACGTCACCATGTGCCCTTGAAAGTAAGGCCGGAGTCTCCGAGCTGCAATCAACAAAGCGTAGGTCAGTTTCTCTAATTTAGTATACCTGGTCTCGGCGTCCCTCAGCACGCGGCTAATGTAGTAGACCGGCCACTGGATTTTCATTTCTTCTTTGACAAGGACTGCTGTGAGGGATGTGGGAGAGACTGCCAGGTACAAAAATAACTCCTCTCCAGGTTCGGGCTTTGCCAGTAGTGGAGGTGAGCTAAGGTAGCTCTTTAATTCCTCGAACGCCTGTTGGCATTCAGGGGTCCAACAGAAGTTCTTCGGCTGTTTGAGGGTTTGGAAGAAGGGCAAACATCGCTCAGCCGGCCTCGCGACAAAGCGATTAAGAGCTGCAATCCTTCCAGTGAGGCACTGAACCTCCTTGATTGACCTCGGGGTGGCCATTTCCTGGATGGCACGAATTTTCTCCGGATTGGCCTCAATCCCACGCCCCGACACCATGAAGCCCAGGAACTTTCCTGAGGTTACCCCAAAAGCACATTTGGTCGGGTTCAGCTTCATTCTGTATTTTCGAAGAGCGCCAAAAGTTTCCTCGAGGTCGGCAACATGATTTCCGGAAGATCTACTTTTCACGAGCATATCGTCCACGTACACCTTCATGTTTCGGCCGATTTATTCTTTGAAGATTTTATTTACCAACCGCTGATAGGTTGCGCCTGCGTTCTTGAGGCCGAACGGCATAACCTTGTAGCAGTAAAGGCCGCGATGAGTGATAAAAGCAGTCTTCTCCTCATCTTCCGATGCCATTCTAATCTGGTTATAGCCGGAGAACGCGTCCATAAAAGTGAGAAGCTCATGGCCCGAGGTAGCATCCACCAGTTGATCAATCCTGGAAAGGGGGTAACTATCCTTTGGGCAAGCCTTATTTAGCTTTTTAAAATCGATACACATCCTCCACTTGCCGTTCGCTTTCTTGACCAAGACGACATTGGAGATCCACTCTGGATAATTGACCTCCTTGATAAATCCGGCCTCGAGAAGTTTATCCACTTCGTCGGCTATTGCCTTTTGCCTCTCCGGGGCATGACTCCGGATTTTTTCTTTTGTTGGCCGATGTTTAGGGTCGACCGCCAGATGATGCTCCATGACTTTTGTGTCGATCCCCGGCATATCCGCCGGGACCCATGCGAAAATGTCCGCATTCCTTCGGAGGAAATCCACAAGACGCACCCGCACCCCCTCCTCCAGGTTGGAGCCGATTGACACAACATGCTCCGCATTCCCATCATTCAAAGGAATCGATATTAGATCTTCGATTGGACCACCCCTCTCTTCAGTAAGGTCATCGCGCGCGTCCAATCCGTCGACCGGACAGAGGTCCACTTGGCCGTTCTTTTGCAAGGCAATGTTGTAGCAATGCCTGGCCAGTGCTTGGTCTCCCCGAACTTCTCCAATCCCCTTGTCGGTGGGGAACTTCAATTTCAAATGGTAGGTTGAAACAACGGCTCTGAGGGCATTGAGGCCGGGACGGCCAAGAATTGTATTGTAGGCAGATGGCGCCTTTACCACCAGAAAATTCACCAGAGCCCTGGATTGCTTTGGATGCTGACCCGCGGTCACAGTTAGAGCTATCGTTCCTTCCGTCGGAACGGCGTCACCAGTAAACCCTATCAAGGGGGAGCACATCGGCCTTAGATGACCGCCAAGAGTGGTCATCCTTGAAAAGGCGTTGTAGAACAGGATGTCAGCCGAACTTCCGTTGTCGATGAGAACGCGACGGACGTCATAATTTGCTATGTTCAAGGAAACTACGACCGCATCGTTGTGAGGGAATTGGACTCCCTGGGCGTCTTCTTCAGTGAAGGCTATGGGTTCCTCGACTTTTTGCCGCTTGGGAGGTGCAGCTGATTTGCCGATCGCCTCCTGCTGGGATTCCCCCGAGATGACATTAACGGAATCCAGCGGAGACTGGTCGCCCGACCACCCTTTATCGGCGGTCATAGCCAGAGGTAGTTGTGCAGAAACCCCACGAGAAGGCATCGGACAGGGAAAGGAGGCTTGGGTGCCGGAAAAGATGACCGGAAGCGGATTCGTTGAGCGCTTCTTTAAGAACAAGGGTGCTGCGAAGATTCGCGCCCTTCCTCTAGTGCCAATCCTGTTGGTGCAGAAATCTGCTCGCGCCGGGAAAGCTGGAGTCAGAGAAGCCACGGTCGCCGCCGCCGGGACCTGCAAGGGAAGTCTAAACCGGAGGTGGGGTTGCTTCGGCAAGACCCTCCGACGCTCAAGTCAGTACTCTGCCTCAACAAGAATGGAGTGCTCGAACGGAGAATTTAGCAGAGTTTTGAGATAGAAAAGAGGGCTTAGAGAATAACGTATCTGGATCCCCTTTTATAGGCAGAGGGGGCAACGGATTGATGGTGACACCTGCAACCGTCTGGTAGTGGGCCGCCTACGGTCAGGGAAATTAATTGTGGAGAGTGGTGGGGTAGACTCGTGGCTATTGTCATAGTCTGCCACGTATGTCCTGTTGCGGATAGTGGGGCGGCGTCCGTTGCCGCTAGCTGTCAGCGAGTAGTGGGATCGTGCAGCACCTGCCGTGGGGAGCGGAACAGAATCATGGCCGTTTGGTACAGCCTGTCAGGGAATAATGGATCCGCTGCTGGAGCCGCGTAGAATCCGCTGTAGGACCTGGAACAGGATCATGATTGTTGTCGCGACCTGCCGAGGGGGTGCGGATCTGTCGATTGAGGTTCGGCCGCGGTTGGAGTCCGGCCTCCGCAGGAGCCCGGGCGAAACCGCTTTGATGTCGAAGGTGGAGCCCGGCTCTCGTAGGGGTCCGGGCGGAGCCGTTCTGATGTTGGAGGTGGAGCCCGGCTCCCGTAGGAGTCCGGGCGGAGCCTTTCTGATGTCGGAGGTGGAGCCCGGCTCCCGTAGGAGTCCGGGCGGAACCGTTCTGATGTCGGAGGTGGAGCCCGGCTCCCGTAGGAGTCCAGGCGGAGCCTTTCTGATGCGGAGGTGGAGCCCGGCTCCCGTAGGAGTCCGGGCGGAACCGTTCTGTTGTCGGAGGTGGAGCCCGGCTCCCGTAGGAGTCCGGGCGGAGCCTTTCTGATGTCGGAGGTGGAGCCCGGCTCCCGTAGGAGTCCGGGCGGAGCCTTTCTGATGTCGGAGGTGGAGCCCGACTCCCGTAGGAGTCCGGGCGGAGCCGTTCTGTTGTCGGAGGTGGAGCCCGGCTCCCGTAGGAGTCCGGGCGGAACCGTTCTGATGTTGGCGGTGGAGCCCGGCTCCCGTAGGAGTCCGGGCGGAGCCATTCTGATGTCGGCGGTGGAGCCCGGCTCCCGTAGGAGTCCGAGCGGAGCCATTCTGATGAGAATTTCGGCTGCGGGTATTTTATACCCAACAACCGGTAAGACTGGTACATTCTATGTATGCTCGATGGAGAGGGTGGTTGATCTCACAATCATTTGTGTAGTGACACTAATACAAGGATGTAGGTGCTCATTAGAGAATGAGTTCACTGAACTGATCCGCAGAAAGAACATCTGATGAAGTCTTACAGCATGTCAATAGATGGTTCTTCAGTGAAAGTGGTGCATGTGATCCTTTGACCTGAGATCATCATGGTACCTTGTGTACATGAATCTTTACTTTGGTTTATTCCCTAGCACACCACTTTGAGATGTGTGTGGGATATTCAGGGTATGGCGAAGTGTGCATAGAGATTGTGGGTGATCAATAAGGAATCGATCACTCCTTGTAGGAGGAGAGAACATCCTATATGATTTCATAGAATAATGACTCTGGAAGTCTCTGGCCAGAGCAGGGATGAATAGTAGAAATAATTTTTACTGATTCATCAATCGAGTCATCATCATCAGATCGAGATACATATGGATAAGTATTTGGATTTGACATATTTTCATACCTGTGACCTTTCTGGGATGTTGTGTGATCGAAGGATTGAATTGTTGAAAATTATATCCCAAAACCAATCGTCAGCCTATTGACGATTGTGCTTATCATTATAATTGTATATAAATTATTAAATTAATAAATATTATTTAATTTTTTTATCACTGTGTACATCTCATTTTGAACTCTTGTTATGTGATGAAGTCCTTAGGACTATTTGATTCAATATAGGAGGATATATCGTTTAGTCCTTAAATCTTAAGTTTATGACCAAATGACATACTATTATTAGGATGATAGCTATATCAAGTATAGGTCATTGTATGCCATGTACGTTGATTGTCCTCTTAACCAAAGAGTGTAGAGACACTAGCATGGCATGCAAGTGAGACGTAAGAGTACATCTCATTGACTGTGACCAATTGCTGAGTACTCTGCTATTAAGAGTAGCTCGTGAAGGATATGGGTATAAGTGTTCCTTTGATCTAAGATCACTATGGTGACTTGCAAGCAACTCACTATGCTTTGATGCTGAACTATCTAAATTTCTAATTCAGTGATGAAAGATTTTTGGATATAATCAAGTACTTGTGAAGTCAGTGTGTGAGTCAAAATAAAATTGACCCCTCTAAATAAGTAGGAGTTAATGTATCAGTATATTTCAATTCAGTAAAACCTTGGCCGGGGTAATCCATGTGATGAATTTTAAA
Organism: Elaeis guineensis; assembly: GCF_000442705.2. Lineage (NCBI taxonomy): Eukaryota > Viridiplantae > Streptophyta > Magnoliopsida > Arecales > Arecaceae > Elaeis > Elaeis guineensis. Next base: position 84,654,765 of record NC_026002.2, read on the forward strand.
AATTAAAATATAATATGAATGACCTTATCAAGGTTGGCAGTTAAATCCTCGGTCACCTTGAGTATTTGGGTCAAAGGGATGAATTATACGGTAACCATATGCCAATAGATTCTTGAATGATGCTTTGTAATCTTTCGACCTATCCGGACATCGGGTATCATTGCTAGATGGTCACTTTGATTGGTATAGAAAGATTATTTCCATACTACCGGTTTAGGTTCAAACCTATGAGGTCACACTCAAAAAAAATTTCTGACTGATCATATGGCTGATCAACGATTAAGAATCATTTCAAGGTAAAATAGTCAATTCGATTAATGATTAATCCTGTGCAAAAATTGTAATAAATCAATTCACTAATTATTGATGAATTATAAAAGAATTGATTAGTAATTAGATTGATAATTAACTTAATTTGATTGAGCATTGAGGTTTGGATCGAATCTAATTGAATTAGATTCAATTTAGTTTGACTCGATTAGGTTATGAGATGACCTAATTGCTAAGGATGTTCGATTTCTGATATGATCAGGACTTGAGCTCGATTAATTTTTGATTTGATTAAAATTTAATCAAAGTTATTTATTACCTAATTAGATTAGGTTTAATAGTCTAATTGGATTTAACCTAATTTGGTTGGGTTAAGAATCTAATTGGATGAGAAAAATAATTCAAATTTGAATCTCTTGCACCTCTTTTATCTGCACCCTCTTATTCTTCACGTGAAAAATATTTTACATAATTTTTTCTCATATCTAGAAGCCTTTTCCACATCTTCATCTAAGTTCTTTTGAATTAAAAATTAGTTAGTTTAAATTTAAGCTCAAATTGGTTTGAATTTGAATGAAAACTTAGAGTCCAAATTGAGTTGGATTCTCCTCTTCATGCCACCACATTTCTCCATGCATAAAATATATTTGCATGAGATTTTTTACACCATTCTAATGTTGGTTGACCCCTCTCTAAGTTCATAAGATAAATATAAAGTTTGGTTCAAAATTTAATTCAAATTTGATTTGAATTAGTGATAAGGATCAACCAACACTTGAATTTGAACCGAAACTACCTTATTCTTATCCTTATCTTCCATAGGACGCCAACCTTGAAAGACGATCAGTTTTGTGTGAGATTAAAAGTAATTTTTGGTATGAGAAACTTGAGAGAGGGGACATAAAAAGTTAAGAGTGGGTTGGGCTTCCATGCGTGAGAAACAGAGGAAGTGTTCTTCCTCTCGAGCATGAGTTGTAGGTTCTAGGATTTTATCTCTAGATTTTGTGAGAAGAAAAATATAAGAGTGAGTCTTGTCCAATCTTCTACACCACCACTTCCTCGTAAAGCTTCATCTTTTGATTTGAAAGAGTTTAAGAGATCTAAAGAAAAGAGCTTGGATCAGCCATCCAGAGCCTTCGACGTGAGCTAGCACTCTCATGAAGGAAGATCCGATTAGAGCTTCGAGTGGATGATCTGTAGAGACTGGATGACCTATACGGCTATTCGGCATCAGTGAGAGCTTTGTACCATGCTTACCAGTAATGAAATTCATCAATCCATTAAAAGATGATGAGTTCTGAACTCTACCGACATAATCTAAAAGTTAGATTAGATTTAGGGCATCGATGTGATTGATGTAGTTTTTTATTTTTTATCAGATTTTATATATAAATTTTTTATATCATAGATCCTTAATAGTAGTCTAGATCTAATCTAAGGTATGTTTAGAAGATTAAAATATTTAATCTTTTATTATTCTGCTGTAAAATTTTAAAAATACATGCTTTGAACTACTCATTTTTTTTTTAGATGGTATCAAAGCAAGGTTTCTTATGACATGAATTTTTTATATATAATTTGATTTTAATTATTTAGATTAGATATAAATAGTTAATTTTGAATCTGAGTAGTATAGTAATCTGATTGGATAGATCCTCATAGCCATCCGATCATAGAAAAAATCAAGATTTTACTATCCTATTTACTCATTCGATGGGATCTCCTATGGTGTGTAGGAGTGCTGTGCGGTCTTTTTCATGATGATGAATAATGAGAAAAATTTTAAAATTTTATTTTAGATCTAAAATAATGTATATTAGATCTAAAATTAGAGTCTTAATCATTAGATGATTGATTGTAAAAATATTTTATAAAATTAAAAACTATTTTTAAACATCGAATCCAAACACATATCAATCCAAAACTTAATTAAGAATTAAATGATCTAGATTTGAGAATCAAAGATTTAAAGTATTAATTTTATTACTCATGGGTTAATGGGTTAGCTCGAGTCAAATCTATTTAACTAGATTAGACCTAGGGTTAGAAATAATTGATAATGGACCATGTTAGTAATTAATCAAATCTAATTAAAAGTTAATTTTGATTGGATCAATTTTTTCTCTTGATCAATTTCAATAGATGTAGTTGGTCAAGTCCATATCTTTTATTAGACCAAAATAGACTTTGATCGTAGCTCTGTGATCGAATCCAAGTCTATAAGTTGATCAAATCGAAAATGACTAACCAGTTGGTGTCTAAAAAAAGTATGGCAGCTTTGATCAATGGTCATTAATTGGGAGCTACTCACATAGATTGAGTCTATGTCGAGTTAATGACATATCCCTCCCATCGATCTCACTTATCTGATCAACATGGTGAATCATATTTTGATTAGATCACTTAATGATTGGAGTTGACCCATACTAACTAGAAAATCAGTGTGACTGATTTAGGTGCCTCTAGTTCAATTTGTCTTGAGTCCTCTTCATTACTTGATGAAGTCAGTGGGAGGATTTATGATTGGTTGGCTGGATCAGCTTTTAGCTAATCTTCTTTAATCTGACTTGGTGAAGTCAGTGGGAGGATTAAGATTAACTGGTCAAGTCTTTTTTTATCTCTCAATTTAATTAATTAAATTTTTTAAAATTGTTAGGTCCCTAAAAATGAAATAGTTATGGTGATAACTATATCATAGCCTCTCATTAAGTTGGGTGATAATGAGTTCAATAGTTTAGACGATCATTGGAGGCACCACATGCCTAGTGCTCATCTAGCTGTCGAAATTATCATTCATAATATATTATTTTAGTTGTATCTTTCTAATGATGGTCAGGTTGGCCGAGCCATACTCGGGTCTGGTCACTCATTTGTTAGATATACTAAATTCTGATATGTTAATGGTTGGACCTAACCAAAACTTTCAGTAGAAGTGCCATATATTTGCTGAAGAGGTGTTTGGGATAAAATTGAATACTAAAAATTATTTGGTGAAATAATTGGTTAAGAACCTATCTATGGGTACACAAGGGTTGGCTGAGCCACACTCGGGCCCCTGTGCAGTCCATGTTGATTCTAATATCCACTAAAGAATTAGTGTAATTCTTCGAATTGAAGGTAAAGGCTATCAATTCGAATAAAATAGTGGAAGAACTTTTGGACTAAAATCCATGTCTTTAGGCTTAATCAATTCATATACTAATTAGGTTTCAGTTTTTCTTTTACGGTTATGGCCACCACCTTGTTGCTCCGATCACTATTAGATAGTGATATATTGATGGGATCAAATTTTGATAGTTAGTATCGAAAGCTCAAAATTATCCTAGAGTACGAATGGATCTTGTATGTGTTAGTTGATCCAACATCCGAGGAGCCAGCTCTAAATGCACGTAACTCGATCAAAGACACTTATCAGAAGTGATTCAATGATCGAACTATGGTTCATTGTATTATGCTGGTGGCGATGAATGATTTGTTTAGCTATCATTTTGAGAATGCTCAGCCACAGGATATGATGTTGAACAAGTCTTTTGGCACATTCGATGACATTGAGAGGCACAAGACTAGTTGTGCCATCTTCAATGCTCGAATGAGGAAGGGAGCATCAGTCATTGATCATGTATTGTACATGATCGAGATGATTAAGCGCTTAAGCAAGCTCGGCTTTCTCCTGCATGAGCAATTGGGGAAAGATGCATTTCTGAACTCTCTGTCCAAGTTCTACCTCCCTTTTCTTACTCATTTTTGAATGACAAAGCCTGTAGTTAATTACCACAATTTATTGGAGTTGCTGTAAAACTTTGAGAAGGATCATCATTCCAAAAGGAGTCGGTGAATGTTGTGCGAGGGTCTTCCTTTGGACGTTGACCCTTTAAGAAAGAAAAGAAGAACAAGAAAAGGATGCAAAGTGCTGGGGCACCCAAGTCCAGTCAGACCAAGATACTCAAGTTCGATCAGAGTCAAACAGAATACTTCTACTGCAAGAAGCAGGGGCACCAGTGAAGGAACCAGTCTAGGGTTTCAGGGTTAGATCTTGAAACTTTTTCAAGATTAGACAATGAAAGACTAAAATAAATCAAAATTTATTTTTTAAAATCAGAGAATCTCTAGATCTAAGATTCTATTACATGATTATTATATAGCATTAGTCAAAAATTAAAATATATAGAGGATGAACTACATGTTGATCATATTAACATGTTTCTATATCTATACTACATCTAATGTATGTATTAAACAATAGATCAGATCTATTACCTTACAAGTTAGACGTTTTAACCTTGTTGATCTAGGCTTGAGGATGATATTACAAATTACACATGCATCCAGTCTCTAGGAGTCATCCACATGAGCCCACGAATCTCGATCAGAAGTCCTACATCAGAAAATTAGCACAGTATGCTAGTACTGTGCTGATCCTTCTTCGATGGTTGATCAGGTGCCTCATTCTTCTTGATTTGGGCTCTTCCAAAGATGAGAAGTAGGAGGAGGAGTTTTAGATCTGAGACGCTCTCAGAAAACTCAAGATGGAGGAAGGAAAGAGATGAAACTAATAACCCTAGAAGAAGACCCTCTTCTTCTTCTCTTTACTCTCTCCTAGACACCCTGTCTTGTGTCTATTATATCTCCATGATCCAAAGGTCTTTCTCTTTAATTTTTGGATGCTCCAAAGTCTCTCAAATCTCTGTGTTCTCTAAAAATTTTATGAAGAAACTTATTTTATAGAGAGAGATATGATAGAGTCCTTGTCTAGATCAAATACCTAGTCAAGGCTTATCCAAACATGGCAAGATAAGGGGCTTGGGCGCCTCCTCCTTAATTTTGTGCATGGACCATCAGAAAAGGATGGACAATGTATGCCTTAAAAGTCACAAAAATCTCAAAAAAAATATGTGTAAATTCGGTGCAGAAAAGAAAGAGTTTTGGATTTCTAAAACTCTATCTCATAGAATTTGAAATCCAAACTTATTCCTACTTTGATTTGATCTACAACCACTTTCCATGTATGAAAGAAGAGAGAAAATATTTTGGACATGGGAAAGACCTGGGAGAGGGCTTTTGTCATAAAAAATAAGAGGAGATTGGCATGGAATAAGAGAGAGGGCATGGGGGGGCTTATGTGGCACCAGATGGAATCCTAGTCTTACTAGGATTCTATCTTTGACTTATTTTAATTTGATTTCTCAAATCAAATCAAACCAAAATTAGATCAACCCAATTAAAATAGGTCTTAATCTAATTAAGAACCTAATTTAATTAGATTAAATTAAATTTAAATCTAATTTAATTTTCTAATCAAATTAGAAATTAGGTTGACCCACGTCCTAATTGAACTATGACTAGTTTTTTCTTTGCACTTGGCTTATCCAATAAACCAATGGAACTTAATCCAATCAAGCCCAAATTAAATATAATTAAATTATATTCAATTAGACTTAATCTCAGTTCATTGGCTTAATCAAATTAAGCCAATTAGCAATCAAATTGCTAATCGATCCTCCTGCAATACTTGCACTAGGTTAAATGTCAATCGTATTTATCATTTAACCTTAGAATGATTCTTAATCATTGATCAACTATCTGATCGGATCATAAACTCTAATATGTGTGACCTCATAGGTTCGAATCTAAGTCAGTAGCATAGGAATAAATTTTTATACCAATCGAAGTGACTATCTAGCAATGGTACCCGACGACCGGATAGGTCGAATATATAGAACAACATCCTTAGAACCCATACGGATATAGTTTCCATATAATTCATCTTCTTGACCAAAATGATCATAGGACACCTCAAAGTTCAACTGTCAACTCTGATCAGATTGTCCACATTGTATTTCAAAATATCAAATTCATCTGATGGATTATCCTGACCAAGGTTTTGCTAAATTGAAATACAATGACTCATTCTTTTCCAACTCTTGAAGTGGTCAATCCCATCTCGATCACACTCTGACTTCGCAAGTACTTGACTATGCCTAGAAGCCTTCCATCACTGAATTAGAAATTTAGTTAGTCCAGTACCAAAGCATAGTGAGTTGCTTGCAAGTCATTGAGGTGATCTCAGGTCTAAGAGATACTTATACCTATATCCCATCAGAGACATTCTCGACAGCAGAATGCTCTAGAGTTAGTCATGTTCAATGATGATGTATCCTTACATCTCACCTATATGCTATACCAATATCTCCACACTCCTTGGTTAAGAGGACAACCAACCCATATGGCCTACAGCGATCTATGCTCAATAAAAGCTGTCGTACTTATTAACAGCCTATCCTTTGGTCGTGAACAGTTTTAAGGACTAATCGATAAATTTTTTCTTTATCGAATCTAAATAGTCCTAAGGACTTCATCATAACAATAGAGTTCATTAGAAGATGAATGCTTATGATGAGAATGCCAAATATATTTTATTTATTAACAAATCAATTACCATACAAGATTGCTCAACCGTCAATAGGCTAATGATTGATTTTTGGGACACATTTTTCAACAACTCCTACTTGTCCTAAAGTCACTCGGCACAGTATCTAATACCCATCTTCAATTTATAGTTGTCGAACTCCTTCATCGCCAGGACTTCAGTGAAGGGGTCGGCTAGATTCTCCTTTCTGTTGATCTTCTGAAGGTTGACGTCACCTCGATCCATGATCTCCTGGACCAGGTGGAAGCGGCGCAAAATGTGCTTCATCTGCTGGTGTGCTTTGAAATTCTTCACCTGAGCTATGGCACCAGTGCTGTCGCAGTAGAGCAAGACCGAACCATCGAGGGAGGGTGTTACTCCAAGCTCGATAATGAATTTTTTCAGCCACACAGCTTCCTTCGTGGCATCCAATGCTGCGATGTACTCTGCCTCACAAATAGAGTCTGTCACAGTATGCTGCTTGAAACTCTTCCAGCAGATAGCTCCATCATTCAGAGTAAAGATATAACCCGACACGCTTGTGCCGTCATCATGGTCAGATTGAAAGCTGAAGTCTGTGAACCCCATAAGTTTCAGATCTAACTCGCCATAAACCAACCATTGATTCTTAGTATTTCTTAAATACTTAAGGATGGCTTTAACTACTTTCCAGTGGTTTTTTTCAGGATCAGATTGGTATCTACTCACTACTCCTAGTGAGTATGCCACATCTGATCTTGTACATGTCATGGTGTACATAATAGATCCCACGACCGAAGCATATGAGACTCTACTCATATGCTCTCTCTCTTTAGGAGTTATCGGATAATCCTTCTTAGAGAGAGAAATTCCATGGCCTATCGGTGTGGGAAAATTCAGTGCAGGGGTAAAATAGTAATTTTAAAACTTTTCAAAATCATGATTTTACAGTGGAAAAATATTAATTAATCTAATTAATTAACATGAATTTACCCTACACTAGGATCTAAATATGATATATAGCATGCATGCATTTAAATTTGAAATTCGAATTTGAATAATAAACACTTTATTGTAATGTGTTCAGAACACAATACCTTTGTGCGGGTAGTAGATCGCTACAATCTGATCACCGTCAGAAGAGTCTGATCATCGCGACACAGCTACACAGCATGTCTGACCTCTACGGATCATCCACATGAAGCTCCCGATTTGATCGACTCCTCACGAGTGCTAGCTCGTTGTAGAGCCCTTTTGACGGCTGATGCTGATCGAACTCCTTCGATCGATGTCTATCGATTCTTTGGATGCTCTAGATCATCAACAGACGTGTTTGAGAGTATGTTGAAGATCTTCTTGAGATTTTGTGGGCTCACAACACTCGTAGCTCCCTTTCTCACTTCCCGAACCCCAGGCTAAAACTCTAGGGAACTCACCGAAAATCTTGCACCCACTTTTCTTTCTTTTCTTTGTTTTTCTCTTGGAAGGATATGGACTTCCTTCTTATGCACAAGACTTCTCACGCTCCAAAATTTTTTTCTAAAAATCTTCTTCTTGCACGCCCCACTCTTCTCCTCCTTTTATAACAACGTCAAACATCTTATCCAAAAGAAAGGATAAAGATGAGTAATTGCACATTTGAATTCAAATCAAATTTTGAATTCAAATGGACACCAACTCATCCCTTATCCACTAAAGGCATGAGAAGTGGCTTAAATTATGCATGGAGTGATTTCATGAGAAACATTTTCTCATGTAATAAATGGAGAGTAAAAAAAGGGATAAGGCGCAAAGATTGATTGCCCATTCAAATTCAAACTTTATTTTAAATTTGAATGGCCAACCAATCATCCTTATCCATTCATATGGCACATTAAAGTGGGGCATGGAGAGGGCTTGGCATGAGGAAAAAATTCATGAGAAGTTCCTTCTCATGAATTCAAATGGGTGCAATGAAAGTGAGGTGGCGCATGGAGATTGGGTCAAGGTGGTTTAATTATTTAAACCAACCTAATTGAACCAAATAAGTTAGGTCCAATTAGACTAATTTAAACCTAACTTAATTAGGCTTAATTAGGCTCAATAAAATTTTAATCAAATCAGGAATTGACTAAGCCCAACCCCTGATCAAATCAGGGACCAAACCATCTTGACGATTAGGTCAACTCTTAACCTAATCGGGTCAAACCCAACTGAATCCAATTCAATTGGACTTGATCCAAAAATAATTACTCAATCAAATTGAGTTAATTAGTAATCAAATTACTAATTAAACCTCTCATAAATACTGAGTCCAAATTCGATGGGCAATCGGACATCAGAATTCATCGATATGTAACCCTGATCGAAAAGTCCCAACCAGTGGGACTCTTGACCCCGGTACCCATAATGTGTGGAACTCATGATCAGAGAATCCTAATTTTCGATCATCGAGTCTCAAACATGTAGGATTCTACATCGGCCATCAGATCAGATAGGAACCTCTAATGTGTGTGACCCTGCAGGTTCGAACCTAAGCCGGTAGCATAGGAACCAATTCCTGTACTAATCGAAGTGACCATCTAGCAATGGTACCCGATGTCTGGATAGGTTGAAGAGTCACAATCGTAACACTCAGAACCTACATGAATATGGTTACTGTATAATTTATCCTTTTTACCCCTGTGTTTAGGATGACTCAGGGTTAAACTGTCAACCATGATCAGATCATCCGAATCGTGCTCAACTCAAACAGTCCTGTGACTCCTCACAAGGACTACCCTGGCCAAGGTTTTGCTAAATTGAAACATGACTGTACACAGCTCCTAAACTGAAGTGGTCAATCCCATCTTGACACACGCACCGACAAGTCAAGTACTTGACTACACCCAGCAGCCTTCTGTCACTGAATTAAAAATTCAGGTAGTCCAGTACCTAAGTGTAGTGAGTTGCTTGCAAGTCACCATGGCAGTCTTAGGTCAGAGGGATATTTATACCCATATTCCATTGGAGCAAATCTTGACAGTAAAAATAGCTCCGAAGTCGGTCACGTTCAGTGCAGATGTACCCTTACATCTTACCTGTATGCTATACCAGTATCTCCACACTCATTGGTTAAGAGGACAACCAACCTATATGACACACAACGATCTATGCTTGATAAACATTATCGTCCTTAGTAACAACGTATCATTTGGTCATGAATAGATTTAAGGACTAAATGATAAATCCTCCTTTGTTGAGTCTAAATAGTCCTAAAGACTTCACCACAACATAGGAGTTCATTAGAAGATGAAATATTTTATGATAAAAAATATCAAAATAATTTTTATTAATTCATAATTCATGTACAAATATAAAAATGAGCACAACCGTCAACAGGCTGACGATTGGCTTTGGGACACTATTCCCAACAATCTCTCACTTGGCCTAAAGCCAATCGGTGCAGTATCTAATACCCATCTTCGATTTGTAGTTGTCGAACTCCTTCACCGCAATGACTTTAGTGAATGGGTCAGCCAGGTTCTCCTTTCCGTCGATCTTTTGAAGATCGACGTCACCTCGATCCACAATTTTTTAGATGAGATGGTAGCGGCGCAGAATATGCTTCGTCCGCTGGTATGCCTTGGGTTCCTTCGTTTGAGCAATGGCTCCAGAGCTGTCACAGTAGAGCAGAACTGGACCAACAAGGGTGGGTGCTACTCCGAGCTCGATGATGAATTTTTTCAGCCACACCACTTCTTTGGCAGCATCTGATGCGGTGACATACTCCACCTCGCAAACTGAATCAGCCACTGTGTGCTGCTTGAAACTTTTCGAGCAGATAGCCCCACCATTAAGGGTAAAAATAAATTCCGACACACTTTTGCTGTCATCATGATTAGACTGGAAACTAGAGTTTGTAAACCCTATAAGTCTCAAGTCTGATTCATCATAAACAAGCCACTGGTCCTTAGTATTTCTTAAATACTTCAGGATGGTTTTAACAACCTTCTAGTGATTCTCCCTTGGATCAGATTGGTATATACTCACTACCCCTAGTGAGTATGCCACATCTGGTCGTGTACATATCATGGCATACATGATAGATCCTACTGCCGAAGCATATGGAATCCTACCCATATGCACTCTCTCTTGAGGTGTTGTCGGACAATCCCTCTTTGAGAGAGAAATTCCATGGCCTATCAGAAGATAGCCTTTCTTGGAATTCTCCATGCTGAACCTCTTCAGCATAGTATCAATGTACGTGGACTGAGATAAATCAAGCAACCTTTCAGATCTATCCCTATAGATCCTCATCCCTAGGATGTAGGAAGCTTCTCTTAGATCCTTCATGGAGAACTATGACGACAGCCAAATCTTTATTCCCTGTAATGCAGGGACATCATTCTCAATTAAGAGAATGTCATCCACATACAATACAAGAAATACTACTACTGGACCATTAGCCCACTTATAAATGCATGACTCTTCTCCGTTCTTAACGAAGCCATACGTCTTGATCGTCTTATCAAAATGTATGTTCCAACTCCGTGATGCCTGCTTAAGTCCATAAATGGACCTCTGTAGCCTGCACACCTTAGACTCATCTGTGGATGTGAATCCTTTAGGTTGTATCATATACACCTCTTCATCCAGTTCTCTATTTAGGAAAGCTGTCTTCACATCCATCTGCCAGATTTCATAGTCCAGATGGGCAGCTATCGCAAGCATAATCCGAATGGATTTGAACATTGCCACAGGAGAAAATATCTCGTCATAGTCTATACTATAATGTTGATGATATCCCTTGGCAACCAGACGGGCTTTATAGGTTTTCACTTTTCCGTCTGTGCCTCTCTTCCTCTTGAAGACCCACTTACACCCTATGAATTTTACTCCTTCGGGTGGGTCAACCAATGTCCAACATCATTGACCTTCATGGACTCCATTTTGGATTTCATAGCCTCCAGCCATTTCTCAGAGTTGGGTCTCTGCATTGCATCCATGTAAGTGATCGGATCCTCATCATTTTCATCAAGTTCGATAGGATCACTGTCCCGGACCAAGAAACCATAGTATCTATCCAGTTGACGTGGTACTCTACCAGATCGCCTTAAGGGTGCTTGAACAATGGGCTCCGGATCTGATCTAACCAAATCTGGTTCAGGTTCAGCAATTTGTGTCGGTTTTTCCACCTGCCGAACTTCATCAAGTTCGATCTTAGAGGCAACAGTCCCTTCGCCAAGGAACTTTTTTTTCAAAAAGATTGTCTTAAGGCTGACAAACACTTTTTGCTCATCAGCTAGGTAGAAGTAATATCCTTTGATCTCTTTTGGGTACCCTATAAAATTACACCTGTCAGATCTAGGTCCAAGCTTATCCGTAATCAAACGTTTAACATAAGCCGGACACCCCCAAACCCTAAGGTATGAGAGTACTGGCTTACGTCCTATCCATATCTCATATGGTATTTTGGTTACAGACTTACTCGAAACTCTATTTAGAAGGTAACAAGCCGATTCGAGTGCATATCCCCAGAGGGAGATCGACAGACCAGCAAACCCTATCATGGATCGAACTATGTCTAACAAAGTCTGATTCCTCCTTTTAGATACACCATTATGTAGCGGTGTTCCAGGAGGAGTCCACTGAGAGAGAATCCCATTCTCTGCAAGATATGTCAGAAAATCATTGGAAAGGTATTCACCTCCTCGATCAGATCGAAGAATTTTAATACACTTTTTAGTTTATTTTTCTACCTCATTTCGGAATAGTTTGAATATTTTAAATGATTTCAATTTATGCTTCATTAAATAGACATATCCATACCTCGATAGGTCGTTTGTGAAGGTTATGAAGTAGAAATATCCACCTCTTGCACTTGAGCTCATGGGTCCACATACATCAGAATGTACCAAACCCAAGAGTTCACTGGCTCGCTCATCTTTTTCAGTAAAAGGTGATTTGGTCATTTTACCAAGAAGACAGGACTCACAGGTTGGAAGTGATTCACAATCACCTACTTCAAGAATTTCTTCTTGAGCCAACCTGTTTGTCCTGTTCTTATTGATATGACCTAACCTACAGTGCCAAAGGTTGACTTCTAACACATTATCTATTCTAGGATGTTTACCGGAGGTTTGAACCACATTAACAGATTGTGATAGAAAGTAAATTCCATTATTAAGTTGTCCAACAAACATTATAATACCATTCAAAATGATATTGCAAATATTTTTTTTTATTAAAAATTGATAACCGTTCATGGCCAAAAGGCCTACAGAAATAATATTTAATAAAAAGCTTGGACAACAGTGACATTCACTCAGAATTATATTTCGAGAATTGATTACAAGGTTCATGATTCCTAATGCTAGAACTGGAACTTTGCTTCCATCTCCAACGTTCAGGAATCTATCGCCTTCATCAAATCTCCTACTGACTTGCAGACCCTACATTGAATTGCAAATATGATAAGGGCTTCTGTTATCCAATATCCAGGTAGTAGTATCACAAATAGAAAAGTTGTAAGGTGTTATCATATATCTTCTTCGGCCTGTTCGGGTCCAGGGAGGCAATGTATAGAGGACAGTTCCTCTTCCAGTGCCACTGCTTCTTGCAAAAGAAGCACTCTGCTTGGCTCTGGTCGGGCTTGCATTTCTTGGTCTGACCCTGTGCAGACGTCCCAGCATGCAGCTGCACCTTGTTATTCTTCTTCTTCTTGTTCTTCTTCTTCCCTTTCTTAAAGGATCGATGACCAGAAGAAGACCCTCCCACAACATTCACCGACTCCTTATGGAGCTGGTGATCCTTCTCAAAGTTCTGCAGCAACCCCAACAAGCCGTGGTAGTTCACTGCAGGCTTTGTTATCCGAAAATGAGTAAGGAAGGGGAGGAAGGACTTGGACAATGAATTAAGGATTGCATCCTTACCGAGCTGCTCGTGCAGGGGAAAGCCCAGTTTACTTAGGCACTCAATTATTTCGATCATGTACAGTACATGATCAGTGACTGAGGCTCCATCCCTCATCCGAGCATTGAAAATGGCACAACTAGTTTTGTGCCTTTCAACATCGTCAGGCGTGCCAAAAGAGTCGTTCAACATTTGAAGCATCTCCTGTGGCTGGGCATTCTCGAACCTGCAGCTGAACTCATCATTCATTGCCGCCAGCATAATGCACCGAACGGTGGTGCGGTCGTTGAACCACTTCTGATAAGTGTCTCGGACCGTCCCTCTAACATTCGGGGCTGGCTCCTCAGGTGCCGGATTCGTTACTACATAAAGAATTCACTCATGCTCAAGGATGATTTTTAATTTTCGATACCAGCTATCAAAATTAGGTCCCATGAGCTTGTCATTATCTAATAATGATCGGAGGGACAGGGTAGTGGCCATAGCTGCATAAAAGAAAACCAGACCTCTATTAGTACATAAATTATAAATACTAAAGACTTGGACTTTAGTCTAAAGTTTCTCCCAGTACTTTTACGAATTGGTAGCCTCAACCTTCAATTCGAGGAATTACTTTAATTCCTTAGTGGGTACTAGAATCCACACAGACTGCACACGAGCCCAACTTTAATTGGTCAATCAATGTGCATCTATGGGTAGGTTCATAACCAGTTGTTTCTCTAAATAACTTCTAATAATTGATTTTGCCCCAGAACCTAATCAGTAGGCTTTTGCCTCCACTGAAAAAATTTGGTTAGGTCCAACCATTAACATGATTTGATTTGGTGAATCGGACCAATAAATGATCAGGCCCGTCTTTGGCCGACCAACCTGATCACCATCAGAAAGACTCAAACCAAATTATCATATTATGAATGATAATTCTATTAGTCAATAAGCACCAGGCCTTTGGGCCTCCAATGATTATTAAACTAATGGACTCATTATCACTCACTTAATGGGAGGCTATGACTTAGTTATCAATATAACTTAATCATTTTTAGGGACCTCATAATTTTTTTGAGGATTTTATTAAAGGATAGATGAGAAGAAAATATCCAGCCAATTTCAATCCTCCCACTGACTTCACCAAGTTAGATTAAAAAAGATTTAATTAAAGTTGGCATTAGGAGCACCTAAATCAGTTAAACTGATTTACCTAATGACATGGGTGAGCCCTAATCACCAAGTGATCTAATCAAAACCTAATTCACCAGGTTGGCCAGGTAAGTGATCTAATCAAATCACTGCGAGTAGCTCCCACTTAAAAACTACTGGTCAAACTGCCAAACTTACCTTAGACATCAATCGATTCATTAGTTTTAATTTGATCAACTTAGTAAATAGGGTTCCATCGCGTAGCCATGAATTAAGTCCATCTTGGTCTAGTTAAAGACATGGACCCATTCAACTATAACTATTGGAGTTGAGTCTAGAGTATCCTTGACCTAATCTAATTCAACTTTTGATTAGATTTGACCAATTACTCTAATTTAGTCCATTTCTTTAAGCTAACCTTAGGTTTAACCCAATTATGGACCTAATCTATCTAACCCATTGACCCACAAGTTTATGCAATTGTCTTAGGTCTTAATTCACAATTTTAGACCTACTAGACAACACTTAATTCTTTTAATTAAGTATTTGGGCTGATGGGTCAGGGTTTGGCATTTCGAAAATAATTTTTAAATTTGAAAGGTTTTATTTTTTGTTCACCAAATATGTTGACTCATTTCACAAATAGATCAGCACATTTCATAAATAGCAATCCTATTGCTAATTACATAACAGAAAATAACTCAATCAAAATAAATCATGAATATTCTTTTAGGTCTAATCTAATACATTCATGATAAATTTCACAATTGAACTTTTACATTTAATTTCTTTTGCTGCTTCATCTGCATGGGATATAATTACAGCGGTACCCCTACTGCCATAGGAGACCTCATCGAATGGGAGGAGAGGACCTTTAAACCCTACTTTTCTCCTATGATCGGACGGTCATGGCAACCAACCCAATTCGATTACTTGCTACTTGGATCAAGTATATCTAAATATACTAATTTTAAAATTTAAATTTCAAATTTTAAATTTTAAATTTCAAAAAAATTTCAAATTTCAAATTTCAAAATTTTGAATTTTAAATTTTAAATTTTAAATTTTGAATTTTAAATTTTGAATTTCAAATTTGAAATTTCAACCAAATTTCAAATTTCAAATTTTGAATTTCAAATTTTTGAATTTTGAATTTTAAATTTCAAAATTCAAATTTCAAAATTTTAAATTTTGAATTTCGAACAACTTTCAAAATTCAAATTTCAAATTTTTAAATTTCAAATTTCAAATTTAAACTTTTAGATTACAACTTAATCTACGCATGCAAATGTATATATCATATCTAAGAACCCGCTCTGATACCATGTGTGGGAAAATTTAGTGCAGGGGTAAAATGGTAATTTTAAAATTTTTTCAAAATCATGATTTTATAGCAAAAAAATATTAATTAATCTAATTAATTAACATAAATTTATCCTATATTAGAATCTAAATATGATATATAGCATGCATGTATTTAAATTTGAAATTCAAATTTGAACAATAAATACTTTATTGTAATGTGTTCAGAACATAATACCTTTGTGCGGATAGTAGATCGCCGCAATCTGATCACCATCGGGAGAGTCTGATCATCGTGATATAGTCACATAGTGTGTCTGGTCTGTACGGATCGTCCACACGAAGCTTTCGATCTGATCGACTCCTCACGAGTGCTAGCTCGTTATAGAGCCCTTTTGAAGGCCAATACTGATCGAACTCCTTTGATCGATGTCTGTCGATTCTTTGGATACTTCGGATCATCAACAGATGTGCTTGAGAGGATGTTGAAGATCTTTCTGAGATTTTGTGAGCTCACGACACTTGTAGCTCACTTTCTCACATCCCGAACCCCAAGCTAAAACTCTAGGGAACTCACCGGAAACCTTGCACCCTTTTTTTTTTTTTTCTTTCTTTTTCTCTTGGAAGGATATGGACTTTCTTCTCATGCACAAGACTTCTCACACCCTAAAATTTTTCTCCAAAAATCTTCTTCTTGCACGCCCCACTCTTCTCCTCCTTTTATAACAACGTCAAACATCTTATCCAAAAGAAAGGATAAAGATGAGTAATTGCACAATTGAATTCAAATCAAATTTTGAATTCAAATGGATACCAACTCATCCCTTATCCACTAAAGGTGTGAGGCATGGCTTAAATTATGCATGAAGTGATTTTATGAGAAACCTTTTCTCATGTAATAAATGGGGCATAAAAAAAGGGATAAGGCGCAAAGATTGATGGCCCATTCAAATTCAAACTTTATTTTGAATTTGAATGGCCAACCAATCATCCTTATCCATTCATATGGCACATTAAAGTGGGGTGTAGAGAGGGCTTGGCGTGAGGAAAAAATTCATGAGAAGTTTCTTCTCATGAATTCAAATGGGTGCAATGGAAGTGAGGTGGTGCATGGAGATTGGGTCAAGGTGGTTTAATTATTTAAACCAACCTAATTGAACCAAATAAGTTAGGTCCAATTAGACTAATTTAAACCCAACTTAATTAGGCTTAATTAGACTCAATAAAATCCTAATCAAATCAAAAATTAACTAAGCCCAACCCCTGATCAAATCAGGGACCAAACCATCTTGACGATTAGGTCAACTCTTAACCTAATCGGGTCAAACCCAACTGAATCCAATTCAATTGGACTTGATCCAAAAATAATTACTCAATCAAATTGAGTTAATTAGTGATCAAATCACTAATTAAGCTTCTCATAAATACTGAGTCCAAATCTGATGGGAAATCGGACATCAGAATTCATCGATATGTAACCCTGATCGAAAAGTCCCAACCAGTGGGACTCTTGACCCCGGTACCCATAATGTGTGGAACTCATGATCAGAGAATCCTGATTCTCAATCATCGAGTCCCAAACATGTAGGATTCTACATCAGCCATCAGATCAAATAGGAATCTCTAATGTGTGTGACCCCGCAGGTTCGAACCTAAGCCGGTAGCACAGGAACCAATTCCTGTACTAATTGAAGTGACCATCTAGCAATGGTACCCGACGTCCGGATAGGTTGAAGAGTCACAATTGCAACACTTAGAACCTACATGAATATGGTTACTGTATAATTCATCCTTTTTACCCCTGTGTTTAGGATGACTCAGGGTTAAACTGTCAACCCTGATCAGATCATCCGAATCGTGCTCAACTCAAACAGTCCTGTGACTCCTCATAAGGACTACCTTGGCCAAGATTTTGCTAAATTGAAACACAATTGTACACAGCTCCTAAACTAGAGTGGTCAATCCCATCTTGACACATGCACTGACAAGTCAAGTACTTGACTACACCCAGCAGCCTTCCGTCATTGAATTAAAAATTTAGGTAGTCCAGTGCCTAAGTGAAGTGAGTTGCTTGCAAGTCATCGTGGCGGTCTCAGGTCGGAGGGATATTTATACCCATATTCCATCGGAGCAAATCTTAACAGCAGAAATAGCTCCAGAGTCGGTCATGTTCAGTGCAGATGTACCCTTATATCTCACCTGTATGCCATACCAGTGTCTCCACACTCATTGGTTAAGAGGACAACCAACCTATATGGCACACAACGACCTATGCTTGATAAACATTGTTGTCCTTGGTAATAACATATCATTTGGTCACGAACAGATTTAAGGACTAAACGACAAATCCTCCTTTGTCGAGTCTAAATAGTCCTAAGGACTTCACCATAACATAGGAGTTCATTAGAAGATGAAATATTTTATGATAAAAAATACCAAAATAATTTTTATTAATTCATAATTCATGTACAAATATAAAAATGAGCACAACCATCAACAGACTGACGATTGACTTTGGGACACTATTTCCAATAATCAATAGATAGCCCTTGTTGGAATTTTTCATGCTGAACCTCTTCAGCACAGTGTTTATGTACGTGGACTGGGATAACCTAAGCATCTTTTTAGATCTATCCTTATAGATCTTCATCCCTAGGATGTAGGATGCTTCACCCAAGTCCTTCATAGAGAACTGTGATGACAACCAAACTTTTATTTCCTGTAGTGCGGGGTGTCATTCTCGATTAAGAAAATATCATCCACATACAAGATAAGGAATACCACAACTGGACCATTTATCTATTTATAGATGCAGGGCTCTTCTCCATTCTTAACAAAGTCATATGTTTTGATCACCTTATCAAAATGCATGTTTCAAGTCTGAGAAACTTGCTTCAATCCATAAATAGATCTCTGAAGCTTGCACATCTTGGACTCATCTGTAGATATAAACCCCTCAGGTTGTATCATATACACCTCTTCAGTCAGCTCTCCATTCAGGAAAGCTATCTTTACATCCATTTGCCAGATCTCATAATCTAGATGGGCAGCTATTGCAAGTATTATCCGAATGGATTTGAGTATTGCCATAGGAGAAAACATCTCGTCATAGTCAATACCCTAACGTTGATGATACCCCTTGGCGATCAAATGGGCTTTATAGGTCTCCACCTTTCCGTCTGTGCCCCTTTTCCTTTTGAACACTCATTTACACCCAATGGGTTTAACCCCTTTAGGTGGGTCAACCAATGTCCATACATCATTGACCTTCATGGACTCCATTTCAAATTTCATGGCTTCAAGCTATTTTTCAGAATCAGGTCTCTACATTATATCCATATAGGTGATTAGATCCTCATCGTTCTCAACGAGTTCGATGGGATCTCCATTCTGGACTAAAAAACCATAGTATTTGTCCGGCTGACATGGTACTCTATTGGATTGTCTTAATGGTGCAGGTACATTGAGCTTCGAATTTGATCTAATCAAATCTGACTCAGGTTCAGCTATAGGTGTCGATCCTTCTACTTGTTGAACTTCATCAAGTTCAACCTTAGAGTCAACGGTTCCTTCACCAAGAAACTTCTTTTCTAAAAAGATTGCCTTAAGAGTGACGAATACTTTTTGTTCATCAGTATGGTAGAAAAAATATCCTTTAATCTCTTTGGGGTACCTGATGAATGTGCATTTGTCAGACCTAGGTCCAAATTTATCTGTGACTAATCGTTTGACATTGGTCGGGCACCCTCAGACCTTAAGGTGTGAAAGTGCTGGCTTATGTCCTGTCCATATCTCATATGAAGTCTTAATAACAGATTTACTTAGAACCCTGTTTAACAGATAACAGGCTGATTCGAGTGAATATCTCTAGAAGGATATCGGCAAGTTGGCAAAATCCATCATGGATCAGATCATGTCTAACAGAGTCCGATTTCTTCTTTTAGACACACCATTATGTTGTGGTGTTTCTGGAGGAGTCCATTAGGAGAGAATCTTATTCTCTCCTAGATATGTGAGAAACTCACTAGAAAGATATTTTCCTCCTCGATCAGATCAAAGAGTTTTAATACTCTTTTCAGTTTATTTTTCTACTTCACTTCAGAATCGTTTGAATATTTCAAATGAATCTGACTTATGTTTCATCAGATAGACATATCCATATTTGGATAGATCATCCATGAAAGTTATGAAGTAGAAATATCCACCTCTAGCACTTGTGCTCATGGGCCCACATACATCAGTATGTACTAGGCCCAAGAGCTTAGTAGCTCTCTCATCTTTTTCAGTAAAAGGTGACTTGGTCATTTTACCAAGAAGACAGGACTAACAGGTTGGAAGTGATTCACAATTACTGACTTCGAGGATTCCCTCTTGAGTCAACCTGTTTATTCTATTCCTGTTTATATGACCTAGCCTACAGTGCCATAAGTAGATATCTGACACACTATCTAATCTAGGGTGCTTGCCAGTTGAATAGACTACATTAACAGGTTGTGATAACATATACACACCATTGTTCAAATGTCCACAAAAAATAGTAACACCATTCATAGTGATATTACAAACTTGTTTCTTTATTAAAATTTTATAATTATTTTTGGCCAGAAGGCCTACAGAAATGATATTTAAAAAGAAACTGGGACAGAAATGACAATCATTAAGAACAACGATATGAGATTCAAATACAAGTTTCAAGATTCCTAATACTAGAACTGGAACCGATCTTCCATCTCCAACGTTCAGGAACCTCTAGCCTTGCTCGAATCTCTTACTGACCTGCAATCCCTGTAATGAATTGCAAATATGGTAAGGGCTACCGGTATCCAATACCCAGTCAGTTATATCACAAATAGAGAAATTGCAATGAGTTATCATATAAATACCTTGCCCAGCAACAACTTGCTGCTTTCTCTGCCTGTTCGGATCCCGGAAGAAAATGTACTGGGGACAGTTTCTCTTCCAGTGCCCCCGCTTCTTGCAAAAGAAGCATTCAGCTTGACTCTTATCAGGCTTGATCTTTTTGGTCTGACCCTGCACTGATGTCCCAGCCTGAACTTGCACCTTTTTCACTTTCTTCTTCTTGTTCTTCTTTCCTTTTTTAAAGGGTCGAGAATCAGAAGATGAACCTCCCACTAAGTTCACCGACTCTTTGTGGAGTTGGTGATCCTTCTCAAAGTTTTGAAGCAACCCCAGTAACCCATGGTAGTTCACTTCAGGCTTTGTTATTCTATAATGAGTGAGGAATGAGAGATAAGACTTGGGCAGTGAGTTTAGTATTGCATTTTTCTCAAGCTGCTCATGCAAGGGAAAGCCGAGCTTGCTCAATCATTCCATCAGCTTGATCATGTACAATACATGATCAGTGACAGAGGCACCATCCCGCATTTTGGCATTGAAGATGGTGCAATTAGTCTTGTACCTCTCCATGCCATCGAGTGTGCCAAAGGCATCCTCCAACACTTGAAGCATGTCCTTTGGCTGAGCCGTCTCGATCTGTGACTGAACTTGTTGCTCATGGCAGCCAGTATGATACAGCACACCATGGTCCAATCACTGAGCCACTTCTGGTAAGTGTCTCTAACTATTCTACGTGCATTGGCAGCTGGCTCCTCAGATGCAGGATCCATGATCACATATAGGATCCGTTCATGCTCCAGGACTATCTTCAACTTTCGGTACCAACTACTAAAGTTGGGTCCCACCAACTTATCATTGTCCAACAATGATCGGAGTAATAGGGAAGTAGCCATATCTGTACAAAAGAAAATCATAACCTAATTAGTAATTGATTCATTAAACCTAAAGATTTAGACTTTAATCAAAAGATTTCTCTCACTATTTTATTCAAATTGATAGCCTCTACCTCCAATTCGAGGAATTACCCTAATTTCTTAGTGGGTACTAGAATCCACTTAGACTGCACACAAGTCCAACTTTGGTTGGCCAACCCATGTACATCTAAGGGTATGTTCATAATCAATTATTTTTTTAAATAATTTTTAATAATTTTAATTTTGCCCCAGAAATCTAATCAGTAGGCTTTGGCCTCCACTGTAAGGATCCGATTAGGTCCAACCATTAACATGACCATATTTGGTGCATCTAATCAACGAATGATTAAGTCCAACTTTGGTTGGCTCACCTAACCACCATTAGAGAGATACTTTCAAGTCATCATATGATGAGTGATAATTCCATTAGTCAACAAGCACCAGGCCTTTGGGTCTGCGATGATTATTGAGTTAATGGACTCATTATCAAATACCTTAATGGGAGGCTATGACTCAGTTATCTCCATAACTTTATCATTTTAAGGACCTAATAATTTTAGAAGATTTAAATGATTTAGAGGATGAGATTAGATGAACCAGTTTATTATGATTCTCCAACAGGCTTCACCAAGTCAGCTTATGGGGGACCATTAATAGGGCTGGTCTAAGAGCACCTAAATCAGTCACACTGATTTATCTAGTTGACATGGGTTAGCTCGAATAGTCAAGTGATCCGATCAAAACATAATTTCACCAAGAGACTAGGTAAGTTCGATCAGTGGGAGGGTCGGCCAAAGCTTGCCTTAGACACCATCAAAAATAGCAAGGTAAGCGGGCTCTCAATTAAAAACCACCGATCTGGTTTATCTTAGACACCAACTAGTTTAATTAGTTTCGATTAGATCAACCTAACAGTTCGTGCTAGATCGCTTAGCTAAGAATCAAGTCCATTTGATTCTCGTTAAAGACATGGACTTGACCAACTATAACTATTGTAATTGATCTAGAGAATCCTTGACCTAATCTAAGACAATAATTGATTAGATTTAGTCAATTCTCTAATTAAGTCCATCTTTAATCTAACCATAGGTCTAACCCAATTAATGGACCTAATTTCTACTAATCCATTAACCCAATGTGTTATGGTTTGTGTCTTAGGTTCTTCAATTCACAATCCTAGAACCTAATCAAACAACTTCTTAATTCTTAATTAAGTTTTGGGCTGAGGGTTGGGTTCGACTTTTCGAAAATAATTTTCATATTTGTAAAATAATTTTATAATATAGTTCTACCAATCATATTGCATGTTTGATTCATAATCAAGATGCAAATGAAATAAACATGAAACTACTTTAGATCTAATCTAAATAGGTTCATGTAATTGAAACAATTTCAACTTTAAATATTTTTTTTGCACAAAAATTATTAACAAAAAGATTTTATTTTAGATTTAAATATTTTTTAAATTTAATAAATTATAAATTTAATCTAGATCATATCTAATAAATTTATGATTAAAGATAGATCTACACGAACTAGGACAACCTTTGCACTGTAAGAGATAAACCTTACAGCAGGACAACCTTGCAGTTCATGATTGATCTAAAATTTTAATTTCAAATTTAATAATCAGATTATAAATTAGATCTAATCTAAGAGATAATGTAAGCATGTATAAATAATCATGTAATAAACAACCTGACTTTGATACCAATTGAAGGAACCAGATCTAGAATTTTAGAGTTAGATCTTAAAACTTTTTCAAGATCAGATAGCGGAAGATTGAAATAAATCAAAATTTATTTTTTAAAATTAAAGAATCTCTAGATCTAAGATTCTATTATATGATTATTATATAGCATTAAATCAAAAATTAAAATATATAAAGAATGAACTACATGTTGATCATATCAATATGTTTCTATACTACATCTAATGTATGTATTAAATAATAGATCAGATCTATTACCTTGCAAGTTAGATGTTCTAACCTTGCTGATTCGGGCTTGAGGATGATGTTGCAAATCGCACAAGCATCCGATCTCTAGGAGTCATTCACACGAGCCCACGAATCTCGACCAGAAGTCTTGCTTCAAGAAATCAGCACAGTATGCTAGTACTGCACTGATCCTTCTTCGATGGTTGATCAAGTGCCTTCTGTTAGATGTGTGTCCTAGATGCCAGATTGGCTGACACATTCCTGTACAAATCTAAAGGCAAATTTATAATTTTGACTATAAATCAATAAATGAGTTATTCTTCTATCACATTGTTACATTGTGTCTGTGATACATCCTTTGAGTAAGTAGGAATGTCAATTCATATTTTCAAGAGTTGAAAATTTAAGGTATGAATTTACATAACTAACTCATAAATAGCTCCTGACCATAGGATCATCACGAGGATGGTGATCGATCCGGAAGGTTAGTGTACGATCGCTTCCTTAGGGTAGATGTGTCTTGAGTCTACAGTGTGGAGACACCAAAGTGAGAGTACAGGTATTCATTGAGAATGAGAGTACTGAGCGTGACCATATCGAGCAGTCATAAGGAAGTCTATCTTCTCATCGATGACTAGCTCGATGCTGCAGTTTTGTGTCTAGTTCTTTGACCTGAGGTGCATCGATAGTTCACCTTGAGTGTGTTATAGTTTGACTACACCATAACTCGATCTCCTAGCCATTCAGAATCTTGAAGTGTATGTTGGCTATAGCATATTCATTGTAGGAACCAGATCGCACCAAGATGGGATCTATCAACCTTGGTAGATGAGAGGAGTAGTCCTATGGTGATTGAAAGATCGAGTCCTTAAGCCCATGGTCATGACAGAGTAAATAATGGAAAAAAAATTTCCATTGGGGTTTCACATTGGACTCAGATCGATCGATTGATTCATATGACTGATGTTGGGTTTGATGAGTTCACCTTAACCCTAATTCAGTCGAGACTCATGATAGAGGAACTCAATCACACAGGTAGCTGCACCGAGAGGTTCATCTTTAGTTCTGATGGATTGCCACTATATACTGCTAGGTGTCACTGATGGATTTTGAGAGTAATTAGAATGATCTTGATGATCGATCAATCTAATTGTCTGAATCAGAAGAGTTCTGGACCATCGAAAGGAGTTTCGATGATGTCGATGATGAGATCACGACATGTCTCATTACCATACGAAATTGAACCTAACTAGATCACACTAACAAGAGTTAGGATCTGGATGTCATCAATTGGGCTAGCCCAATTGATTTGGATTAAATTTAATTAAGTTCAAAGAAATCGTGCTAGCACACGATTGAGCCTAATTTTTTCCTCATGTAATTTTTTCTATCTCGATTGAGCCAAATATGATTTGACTCATCCAAAAAACTTTGAGAAGGTTTCTCTCAGTCTAAATAAAACTTGTCCAGCTCAGAAAAGATTTATTTTAATTCATGAGATGAATTTAAGACAAGAACCTATTAATTTCTGTCACCTGTCAATTTTATTTTAGGACATCAGTCAAAAGTTGACATATGAATCTTAAATTGAAGGCTACTTAGCAAGAGCTCATTGAAAGATTTTTGTGGAGTGTCCACATGCCAAATCAGTATCAAATTAGATGTCATAATCAAATTATGGCGTGAGCCCAATTGGATAAAGAGGGCGCCCCAAGTGGATAAGGATGGAAGTTGATTTGATCAACATGGACTCTTTGGCGCCAACATGATTGTGCTTATCCTATGTTGGCACCAACTCTTGGAGAGAGGCTTGGGTTCTTATCTGATGTAATCAGATAACATCACTCCATCAGTCAAAATTTTTTTGGATTAAATAAAATTTTTTGATTGGTCGAATGATGTGGCACTACGCAGCACAATAGGGTCTATATAAACCCTATCTGCGACTAGGATTTCTTGTGATTGTGCCAAACCCATCAAAGCTATCACCCCCCCTCCTCTTCTCCATGTCCCATCTAAAGTCCTCCCTCCCCTCTTCACGCCCAAGGAGTTGGGCATCCATCTGGTGCAAGATTAAGGTGTGGTGACGCCTTGAACAGGAAGGCTGCAGGAGTTCTTCGACAAGTTGCTGCTCCAACTTCAGGAAGACTTTTGAAGATCTTCCTAATCAGATTTAGTTTTCATTTTTGGAGCAAAGATTCATGAGGAGAAGATGATCTAGGTCCTGCCTGAGTAGATACTAGTAGAGGCCAGATGATTGCATGGCTAAATCAGAACCTCAGGCTTGCTGCGATCATCTATAGGATAATCAGATTATCCTTGAGGTATTTCATATTTCCTCATAATTTTATATTTATTTTAGAATTAATATTAGATAATAAAATTAGATTTAGAGATTTAGATCTAAAATAAATGTAGAATAATTTTTTTTTTAAATTATTCCACCCCAGATTTGATGAAATCTGGAAGATCCTACTAGAAAAAAGGCAATTTTTTCTTCAACTGATATCAGAGCCAGGTTCATGGCTCAGTTTTAGATCTAATTTAGTTCTAATTTTAATTTTAATTTATTTGATATTAAAAAATTTTAGATATCATATCAGATGTGATAAAATTTGAAATCAAAATATTTAAAATTAAATCTGAGAAGATATAACATGCATGAGATGCATGACTAGACTAGGAATAGTTTTAATCTATGAATAGTCTTGTAAGTTTATATTTTAATGAGATTAAAATATAATTTAGATCTAATTTATTCTTTATTTTTGATGATATAAATATTATATTCAGATCAAAAATAGAAAATAAAAGTTTGGATAATACATAAGATTGATCTGTTGCATGCCTAGACTAGTTGTAGAATTGTTCTAGTAACTGTCTAGAATAAATTTTATGTTGAATAGTTCAATTTAAATTTTATTTTTTAGATGTTACATGTGATGTATTAAATCTGAAAGCATGTTAATTAGATCAATTTTTGATACATGAGATGTATGCAAAGCATGTATTAGTTAGATCTTAAATTGTATATGTGATATGTAAATTTAGATCTAACTAATTTTGTAGTTAAATTTATATTTCTGATTAAGGTGTTCCTCGTGGCTGTCTGATCATAAGAATAAAGTAGGGTTTAAAGGCTCTCTCCTCCTATTCAATGGGTGTTCTTATGACGTATAGGGGTATTGTGTGTTCATCCTTAATCAGAAATCAAAACTTACTTTTCTGCAAAATCCTAGATCCTGAAATCTTAGGATTTATTTTACATATTTTATTTATAAACCTAAGACTTAATTAATGAATTAAGCTTATGAAATTAAATTAGGTCTAAAATTGAGAATTTCAGATCTAAGTCATTTTCATAAAATTGAGTTCGGATTTGGGTAGCTCAATTAGGTCTAGTGGTTGATCAAACTGAATCAAAAGTTGGTTAGGCGGGATCATGAAAGCTAATAATTGACCAGCCTAATAGGATTAAGTCTAGGTTAAGGTCGAATCACATTCATATGTAACTTGATCAAGTTAAGACCTAATTTGGCTCAGTGGTTAGAGCCTGAATTATAGGCTAACCCAATTAGTTCTGGTTCGACAATTTGATGTCTAAGGTAAGTTGGGTAGATGCGACCTACTGATTTTTAATTGGGAGCTACTTGACTCGAATGCGTTCTTGTCAAGTTAATGGCATATTCCTTCCACCGATCTCACTTATCTAGCCATATGTGTTGATCTAGTTTTGATTTGAGGTGGCTAACAATTTGAGCTAACCCATGCCACTAGGTTAGTTATAATTGTTATGACTATGTCAAGCCAAGTTTAATGAGACCTAAATCAAATCTTCCTAAGAAAATATTAAGTCTAAGGTCTTCCACCATTGTGGATGTATGGGCCCTTCCCGGGGTTGATTGTTCTCAGCTGGATACAGTGGCTCAATTGCATCGGGAAGACACAACCATGTCCATTAGGTATTGGATGCTACGAATTAGAGGATGGGT
Organism: Elaeis guineensis; assembly: GCF_000442705.2. Lineage (NCBI taxonomy): Eukaryota > Viridiplantae > Streptophyta > Magnoliopsida > Arecales > Arecaceae > Elaeis > Elaeis guineensis. Next base: position 84,682,434 of record NC_026002.2, read on the forward strand.
TGGGCTCAATATTTTGGATACGGTGAGGGACCCAATCAGGAATCTAGTTCGTGCAAATGGTGGGTTCGACTTAATAAAAGATTGGAGCAATATTTCAGGCACGGTGAGCTTCATGAATTAGAGATCAAGTTTTAGATGCACCATGATTAGAGAATCATTGGATAAGAGTTATCCACTCATCAGTTGACCCATTACCAATAACTGTTAGGTGAGGTGGTGAGCCAGTCGGTGAGACCGCACCACCCACTAAAAATCACTAATCATAGAGATTTTCACATCTCTAACTAGAGAGTGTAGGGATCTGAAAAAATAATGGGAGCCTAATTTGTTTAAAAATGAAATCCGTAAACAAATTGATTAAGTCTGATTATAAAATCTAACTAGAAACTTTTGACTCTCTACAGGAAACATATCTGCATCCAACCCTCTGACCAAAATACTAGACACCCATAGATTGACTAAACCCAATTTGAAGGACTGGTTAAGGAACTACAAAATTTTTCTAAGTTTTGAAAGATTGACCTATGTCTTGGACCAGGACCCACCTGCCATGCCAGCATGTTCGACTACTAAATAGAGAACATCTTTGAAAAAGTGGATGGATGATGATAACAAAGTAAGGTACTACTATTGGGAATAGTATCCCAAAGCCCATCATCAGCCTGTTGATGGTTGTGCTCATTTTTGTATATGTATATGAATTATGAATTAATAAAAATTATTTTGATATTTTTCATCATAAAATATTTTTTCTAATGAACTCCTATGTTGTGGTGAAGTCCTTAGGACTATTTAGACTCGACAAAGGAGGATTTGTCATTTAGTCCTTAAATCTGTTCGCGACCAAATGATACGTTGTTACCAAGAACGACAATGTTTATCAAGCATAGGTTGTTGTGTGCCATATAGATTGGTTGTCCTCTTAATCAATGAGTGTGGAGACACTGGTATGGCATACAGGTGAGATGTAAGGGTACATCTGCACTGAACGTGACCGACTCTGGAGCTATTTCTGCTGTCAAGATTTGCTCTGATGGAATATGGGTATAAATATCCCTCCGACCTGAGACCACCATGGTGACTTTCAAGAAACTCACTGTACTTAGGCACTGGACTATCTGAATTTCTAATTCAGTGATGGAAGGCTGTTGCGTGTAGTCAAGTACTTGACTTGTCGGTGCGTGTGTCAAGATGGGATTGACCACTCCAGTTTAGGAGCTGTATACAGTCGTGTTTCAATTTAGTAAAATTTTGGCCAGGATAGTCTTTGTGAGGAGTCACAGGACTGTTTGAGTTGAGCATGATTCGGATGATCTAATCAGGGTGGACAGTTTAACCCTGAGTCATCCTAAACACAGAGGTCAAAAGGATGAATTATACAGTAACCATATTCACGTAGGTTCTGAGTGTTGCGATTGTGACTATTCGACCTATCCGATCATCAGGTACCTTTGTTAGATGGTCACTTCGATTAGTACAGGAATTGGTTCCTGTGCTACCGGCTTAGGTTCGAACTTGTGGGGTCACACACATTAGAAGTTCCTATCTGATCTGATGGCTGATGAAGAGTCCTAATGCTCGTGGACTATGAGTCTTACACGTCTAGAACTCTATGATCAAGAATCAGGATTCTCTGATCACGAGTCCCACACATTTTGGGTATCGAGGTCAAGAGTCCCACTGGTTTGGGACTCTTCGATCAGGGTTACATATCGATGAATTTTGATGCCCGATTACCCATCAGATTTGGACTCAATATTTATGAGAGATTTAATTAATAATTTTATCACTAATTAACTTAATTTGATTGAGTAATTATTTTTGGATCAAGTCTAATTGAATTGGATTCAGTTGGATTAGACCCGATTAGGTTAAGAGTTAACCTAATCATTGAGATGGTTTGGTCCCTGATTTGATCAGGGGTTGGGCTTAATCAATTTCTAATTTGATTAGAATTTTATTGAGCCTAATTAAGTTGGATTTAAATTAGTCTAATTGGGCCTAACTTATTTGGTTCAATTAGGTTGGTTTAAATAATGAAACCACCTTGACCCATTCTCCCTGCGCCACCTCACTTCCACTGTGCCCATTTGAATTCATGAGAAGGAAGTTCTCATGAATTTTTTCTCATGCAAAGCCCTCCTCACGCCCTACTTTAATGCACCAAATGAGTGGATAAGGATAATTGGTTGGCCATTCAAATTCAAAACAAAGTTTGAATTTGAATGAGCAACCAATCTTAGCGTCTTGACCTTATCCTCTTTTAGTACCCCATTTATTACACGAAAAAATATTTCTCATGAAATCACTCATGCACAAATTAAGCCACGCCCTCCTCTTCTCACATACTTAGTGGATAGGGATAAATTAGTTTCCATTTGAATTCAAAATTTAATTTGAATTCAAATGTGCAATTACTCATCTTTATCCTCTCACATGGAGAAGATGTTTGACATTATTTTAAAAGGAGGAGAAGAGTGGGGTGTGTGCAAGAAAATTTTTGGAGAGAAAATCTGGGCATGAGGAATCCTTGTGTGCAAGGTGAAGGTCTATATCCTTCCGAGAGAAAAAGAAAGAAAAGAAAGAAAAAGTGTGCGCAGGGTTTCAGTGAGTTCTTTAGGGTTTCATCCTGGAGTTTAGGAAGTGAGAAGGTGAGCTACGAGTGTTGTGAGCCCACCAAATTTTAGAGAGATCTTCAACATCCTCTCAAGCATGTCTGCTGATGATCTAGAGCATCTGAAGAATCAGCAGACATCGATCGAAGGAGTTCGATCAGCATCGGCCGTTGAAAGGACTCTACAACGAGCTAGCACTTGTGAGGAGTCGATCAGATCGGGAGCTTCATGTGGATGATCTGTAGAGGTCAGACATACTGTGTGGTTGCATCATGATGATCAGACTCTCCCAATGGTGATCAGATTGCGGTGATCTACTACCCGCACAAAGGTATTGTGTTCTAAACACATTACAGTAAAGTGTTTATTGTTTAAATTTGAATTTCAAATTTAAATGCATGCATGCTATATATCATATTTAGATCCTAGTGTAGGGTAAATTTTTATTAATTAATTAGATTAATTAATAATTTTTACTGTAAAATAGTGATTTTGAAAAAGTTTTAAAATTACATTTTACCCCTGCACTGAATTTTCCAGCAATTGGTATCAGAGTGGATTCTTAGATATGATATATATATTTGCATGTGTAGATTAAGTTATAATCTAAAAGTTTAAATTTAAAATTTAAAATTTTGAAAGTTGTTCGAAATTCAAAATTCAAAAATTTAAAATTTAAAATTTGAAATTTGATTGAAATTTTAAATTTAAAATTCAAAATTTAAAATTTAAAATTTAAAATTCAAAATTTGAAATTCAAAAATTTGAAATTCAAAAATTTGAAATTTGAAATTTGAAATTTGTTTGAAATTTAAAATTCAAAATTTAAATTTTAAAATTCAAAATTTAAAATTTAAAATTTGAAATTTAAATTTTGAAATTGGTATATTTAGATATACTTGATCCAAGTAGTAAGTAATCGAATTGGGTTGGTTGCCATGGCCATCCGGTCATAGGAGAAAAGTAGGGTTTAAAGGCCCTCTCTTCCTATTCGATGGGGTCTCCTATGGCGGGAGGAGTGTCGATGCAATTATATCCCATATAGATGAAGTAGCGAAAGAAATATTCATGATTTATTTTGATTGAGTTATTTTCTGTTATGTAATTAGCAATAAGATTGCTATTTATGAAATGTGCTGCTCTATTTGTATAATGAGTCAACATATTTGGTGAACAGAAAATAAAATCTTTCAAATTTGAAAATTATTTTTGAAAGGCCAAACCCTGACCCATCTGCCCAAATACTTAATTAAAAGAATTAAGTATTGTCTAGTAGGTCTAGAATTGTGAATTAAGACCTAAGACAATTGCATAAACTTATGGGTCAATGGGTTAGATGGATTAGGTCCATAATTGGGTTAGACCTAAGGTTAGCTTAAAGAAATGGACTAAATTAGAGTAATTGATCAAATCTAATCAAAAGTTAAATTAGATTAGGTCAAGGATACTCTAGACTCAACTCCAATAGTTGTAGTTGAATGGGTCCACGTCTTTAACTAGACCAAGATGGACTTAATTCATGGCTACGCGGTGGAACCCTATTTACTAAGTTGATCAAATTAAAACTAATGAACCGGTTGGTGTCTAAGGTAAGTTTGGCAGTTTGATCAATGGTTTTTAAGCGGGAGCTACTCGCAGTGATTTGATCTCTGATGAGTTAATGGCTTATCCCCACCACTGATCTCACTTACCTAGCCAACCTGGTGAATTAGGTTTTGATTAGATCACTTGGTGATTAGGGCTCACCCATGTCATTAGGTAAATCAGTTTGACTGATTTAGGTGCTCCTAATGCCAGCTTTAAGTAAATCTTATTTAATCTGACTTGGTGAAGTCAGTGGGAGGATTGAAATTGGCTGGATATTTTTTTCTCATCTATCCTTTAATAAAATCCTCAAAAAAATTATTAGGTCCCTAAAAATGATTAAGTTATATTAATAACTAAGTCATAGCCTCCCATTAAGTGAGTGATAATGAGTCCATTAGTTTAATAATCATTGGAGGCCCAAAGACCTGGTGCTTATTGACTAATAGAATTATCATTCATAATATGATAATTTGGTTTGAGTCTTTCTGATGGTGATCAGGTTGGTCGGCCAAAGTTGGGCTTGATCATTTATTGGTCCGATTCACCAAATCAAATCATGTTAATGGTTGGACCTAACCAAATTTTTTCAGTGGAGGCCAAAGCCTACTGATTAGGTTTTAAGGCAAAATTAATTACTAGAAGTTGTTTAGAGAAACAACTGGTTATGAACCTACCCATAGATACACATGGGTTGACCAACCAAAGTTGGGCTCGTGTGTAGTCTGTGTGGATTCTAGTACCCACTAAGGAATTAAAGTAATTCCTCGAATTGGAAGTTGAGGCTACCAATTCGTAAAAATAGTGAAAAAAATTTTAGACTAAAGTTCAAGTCATTTGTATTAATAATTTATGTAGTAATATAGGTCTGGTTTTTCTTTATGCAGCTATGGCCACTACCCTGTCGCTCCAGTCATTATTAGATAATGACAAGCTCATGGGACTTAATTTCGATAGCTGGTATCGAAAATTAAAAATCATCCTTGAGCATGAGCCGATCCTTTATGTAGTAACAGATCCGGCACCTGAGGATCCAGCCCTGAATGCTAGAGGGACGGTCCGAGACACTTACCAGAAGTGGCTCAACGACCGCACCAACGTCCGGTGCATAATGCTGGCGGCAATGAATGATGAGTTCAGTCGCAGGTTCGAGAATGCCCAGCCACAGGAGATGCTTCAAATGTTGAATGACTCTTTTGGCACGCCTGACGACGTTGAAAGACACAAAACTAGTTGTGCCATTTTCAATGCTCGGATGAGGGATGGAGCCTCAGTCACTGATCATGTACTGTACATGATCGAAATGATTGAGCGTCTAAGTAAATTGGGTTTTTCCCTGCACGAGCAGCTCGGTAAGGATGCGATTCTTAATTCTCTGCCCAAGTCCTTCCTTCCCTTCCTTACTCATTTTTGAATGACAAAGCCTGCAGTGAACGACCACGGCTTGTTGGGGTTGCTGCAAAACTTTGAGAAGGATCACCAGCTCCATAAGGAGTCGGTGAATGTTGTGGGAGGGTCTTCTTCTGATCGTCGACCCTTTAAGAAAGGGAAGAAGAACAAGAAGAAGAAGAATAAGAAAGTGCAGCTGCATGCTGGAACGTCTGCACAGGGTCATACCAAGAAGTGCAAGCCCGACCAGAGCCAGACGGAGTGCTTCTTATGCAAGAAGTAGGGGCACTGGAAGAGGAACTGTCCTCTATACATTGCCTCACTGGACCCGAACAGGCTAAAGAAGAAGCAAGGTACTTATATGATAATACCTTGCAACTTTTCCATTTGTGATACTACTGCCTGGGTATTGAATATCGAAAGCCCTTATCATATTTGCAATTCGATGCAGGGTCTGCAGGTCAGTAGAAGATTTGATGAAGACGAGAGGTTCCTGAACGTTGGAAATGGAAGCAAAGTTTCAGTTCTAGCATTAGGAATCATGAACCTTGTAATCAATTCTTGAAATATAATTTTGAGTGAATGTCACTATTGTCCAAGCTTTTTATTAAATATTATTTCTGTAGATCTTTTGGCCATGTACGGTTATCAATTTTTAATAAAAAAAAATATTTGTAATATCATTTTGAATGGTGTTATAATATTTGTTGGACAACTTAATAATGGAATTTACTTTCTATCACAACCTATTAATATGGTTCAAACCTCTGGTAAATGCCCTAGAATAGATAATATGTCAGAAGTCTACCTTTGGCACTGTAGGCTAGGTCATATCAATAAGAACAGGATAAATAGGTTGGCTAAAGAAGGAATTCTTGAAGTAGGTGATTGTGAATCACTTCCAACCTGTGAGTCCTGTCTTTTTGGTAAAATGATCAAGTCACCTTTGACTTAAAAAGGTGAGCGAGCCAGTGAACTCTTGGGTCTGGTACATTCTGATGTATGTGGACCCATGAGCTCAAGTGCAAGAGGTGGATATTTTTACTTCATAACCTTCACAGACGACCTATCGAGGTATGGGTATGTCTATTTAATGAAGCATAAGTCGGAGTCGTTTAAAATGTTCAAACTATTCTAAAATGAGGTAGAAAAACAAACTGAAAAGTATATTAAAACTCTTCGATTTGATCGAGGAGGTGAATACCTTTCCAATGAGTTTCTGACATATCTTGGGAAAAATGGGATTCTCTCTCAATGGACTCCTCCTAGAACACCACAGCATAATGGTGTATCTGAAAGGAGGAATCGGACCTTGTTGGACATGGTTCGATCCATGATGGGGTTTGCTGGTCTGCCGATCTCTCTTTAGGGATATGCACTCGAATCGGCTTGTTACCTTCTAAATAGAGTTTCGAGTAAGTCTGTAACCAAAACATCATATGAGATATGGATAGAATGTAAGCCAGTACTCTCACACCTTAGGGTTTGGAGGTGTTCGACTTATGTTAAACGTTTAATTACGGACAAGCTAGGACCTAGGTCTGACAAGTGTAATTTTATAGGATACCCAAAAGAGACCAAAGGGTATTATTTCTACCTAGCTGATGAGCAAAAGGTGTTTGTCAGTCTTAAGGCAATCTTTTTGGAAAAAGAGTTCCTTGGTGAAGGGACTGTTGCCTCTAAGGTCAAACTTGACAAAGTTCGACAGATGGAAAAATTGATACAAGTTGCTGAACCTGAATCGGATTTGATTAGATCAGATCTGGAGCCCATTGTTCAAGCATCCATAAGGCGATCTGGTAAAGTACCACATCAACCGAACAGATACTATAGTTTCTTGATCCGAGATGATGATCCTATCGAACTTGATGAAAACAATGAGGATCCGATCACCTACATGGATGCAATGCAGGGACCTGACTCTGAGAAATGGCTAGAGGCCATGAAATTCGAAATGGAGTCTATGAAGGTCAACGATGTGTGGACATTGGTTGACCCACCTGAAAGAGTAAAATCTATAGGGTGTAAGTGGGACTTCAAAAGGAAGAGGGTGCAGACGGAAAGGTGAAAACCTATAAAGCCCGTCTGGTTACCAAGGGATATCGTCAACGTTATGGTATAGACTATGACGAGACATTTTCTCCTGTGGCAATGCTCAAATCTATTCAGATTATGCTTGCGATAGCTGCCCATCTAGACTATGAAATCTGGCAGATGGATGTGAAGACAGCTTTCCTAAACAAAGAGCTGGATGAAGAGGTGTATATGATATAACCTGAAGGATTCACATCCACTGATGAGTCTAAGGTGTGCAGATTACAGAGGTCCATTTATGGACTTAAGCAGGCATCCCGAAGTTGGAACATACATTTTGATAGGATGATCAAGATGTATGGCTTCATTAAGAATGGAGAAGAGTCCTACATTTATAAGTGAGCTAATGGTCCAGTAGTGGTATTTCTTGTATTGTATGTGAATGATATTCTCTTAATCGGGAATGATGTCTCTGCATTACAGAAAATAAAGATTTGGCTGTCATCACAGTTCTCCATGAAGAATTTGGGAGAAGCTTCCTACATCCTAGGGATGAGGATCTATAGGGATAGATCTAAAAGGTTGCTTGGTTTATCCCAGTCTACGTACATAGATACTATGCTGAAGAGGTTCAATATGGAGAATTTTAAGAAAGGCTATCTACCGATAGGCCATGGAATTTCTCTCTTGAAGAGAGATTGTCTGACAACACCTCAAAAGAGAGAGCGTATGGGTAGGATTCCATATGCTTCGACAGTGGGATCTATCATATACGCCATGACATGTATACGACCAGATATGGCATACTCACTAGGGATAGTGAGTAGATACCAATCTGATCCAAGGAAGAATCACTGGAAGGTTGTTAAAACCATCCTGAAGTATTTAAGAAATACTAAGGACCAGTGGCTTGTTTATGGTGAATCGGACTTGAGATTTATAGGGTTTACAGACTCTAGTTTTTAGTCTGATCATGATGACAGCAAAAGTATGTCGGGATTTATTTTTACCCTTAATGGTGGGGCTATCTGCTGGAAGAGTTTCAAGCAACACACAGTGGCTGATTCAGTTTGTGAGGCGGAGTATGTCGCTGCATCAGATGCTGCCAAAGAAGCGGTGTGGCTGAGAAAATTCATCATCGAGCTTGGAGTAGCACCCTCCTTTGTTGGTCCAATTCTGCTCTACTGTGACAGCTCTGGAGCCATTGCTCAGGCGAAGGAACCCAAGGCACACCAGTAGACGAAGCATATTCTGCGCCGCTCCCATCTCATCCGAGAAATTGTAGATCAAGATGACGTCGACCTTCAGAAGATCGATGGAAAGAAGAATCTGGCCGACCCATTAACTAAAGCCATTACGGTGGAGTTCGACGACTACAAGTCGAAGATGGGTATTAGATACTGCACCGATTGGCTTTAGGCCAAGTGGGAGATTGTTGAGAATAGTGTCCCAAACCAATCGTCAGTCTGTTGATGGTTGTGCTCATTTTTTTATATGTACATGAATTATGAATTAATAAAAATTATTTTGATATTTTTCATCATAAAATATTTCATCTTCTAATGAACTCCTATGTTATGGTGAAGTCCTTAGGACTATTTAGACTCGACAAAAAAAGATTTATCGTTTAGTCCTTAAATCTATTCACGTCCAAATGATACATTGTTACCAAGGATGACAACGTTTATCAAGCATAGGTCATTGTATGCCACATAGGTTGGTTGTTCTCTTAACCAATAAGTGTGGAGACACTGGTATGGCATATAGGTGAGATATAAGGGAACATCTGCACTAAATGTGATCGACTCTGGAGCTATTTCTGCTGTCAAGATTTGCTTCGATGAAATATGGGTATAAATGTCCCTCCGATCTGAGACCACCGCGGTGACTTGCAAGCAACTCACTACACTTAGGCACTGGACTACCTGAATTTCAAATTCAGTGACAGAAGGCTGCTGGGTGTAGTCAAGTACTTGACTTGTCGGTGCGTGTGTCAAGATGGGATTGACCATTCCAGTTTAGGAGTTGTGTATAGTCGTATTTCAATTTAGCAAAACCTTGGCTAGGGTAGTCTTTGTGAGGAGTCACAAGACTATTTGAGTTGAGCACGATTCGGATGATCTAATCAGGGTGGACAGTTTAACCCTGAGTCATCCTAAACACATAGGTCAAAAGGATGAATTATACAGTAATCATATTCATGTAGGTTTTGAGTATTGCGATTGCGACTATTCGACCTATCCGATCATCGGGTACCATTGCTAGATGGTCACTTCGATTAGTACAGGAATTGGTTCCTGTGCTACCGGCTTAGGTTCGAACCTGCGGGGTCACACACATTAGAGATTCCTATCTAATCTGATGGCTAATAAAGAGTCCTAATGCTTGTGGACTATGCATCCTATGTGTCTGAGACTCTATGATCGAGAATCAAGATTCTCTGATCATGAGTCCCACACATTTTGGGTACCGGGGTCAAGAGTCCCACTGGTTTGGGACTCTTCGATCAGGGTTACATATCGATGAATTCTGATGCCCGATTACCCATCGGATTTGGACTCAATATTTATGAAAGGTTTAATTAGTAATTTGATCACTAATTAACTCAATTTGATTGAGTAATTATTTTTGGATCAAGTCCAATTGAATTGGATTCAGTTGGGTTTGACCTGATTAGGTTAAGAGTTGACCTAATCGTCGAGATGGTTTGATTTCTGATTTGATCAGGGGTTGGGCTTAATCAATTCTGATTTGATTAGGATTTTATTGAGCCTAATTAAGTCTAATTAAGTTGGGTTTAAATTAGTCTAATTGGGCTAACTTATTTGGTTCAATTAGGTTGGTTTAAATAATGAAACCACCTTGACCCATTCTCCCTGCACCACCTCACTTCCACTACTCCCATTCGAATTCACGAGAAGGAAGTTCTCATGAATTTTTCCTCACACAAAGCCCTCCTCACACCCTACTTTAATGCACCAAATGAGTGGATAAGGATGATTGGTTGGCCATTCAAATTCAAAACAAAGTTTGAATTTGAATGAGCAACCAATCTTAGCACCTTGACCTTATCCTCTTTTAGTGCCCCATTTATTACACGAGAAAATATTTCTCATAAAATCACTCATGCACAAATTAAGCCATGCCCTCCTCTTCTCACACCCTTAGTGGATAGGGATAAATTGATTTCCATTTGAATTCAAAATTTGATTTGAATTCAAATGTGCAATTACTCATCTTTATCCTCTCACGTGGATAAGACGTTTGACATTGTTTTAAAAGGAGGAGAAGAGTGGGGCGTGTGCAAAAAAATTTTAGAGAAAATCTGGGTGAGGAATCCTTGTGTGCAAGGTGAAGGTCTATATCCTTCCGAGAGAAAAAGAAAGAAAAGAAAGAAAAAGTGTGCGCAGGGTTTCAGTGAGTTCTTCAGGGTTTCAGCCTGGAGTTCGGAAGTGAGAAGGTGAGCTACGAGTGTCGTGAGCCCACCAAATTTTAGAAGAGATCTTCAACATCCTCTCAAGCATGTCTGCTGATGATCTGAGCATCCAAAGAATCGACAGACATCGATCGAAGGAGTTCGATCAGCATCGACCGTCGAAAGGGCTCTACAACGAGCTAGCACTCGTGAGGAGTCGATCAGATCGGAGCTTCATGTGGATGATCCACAGAGGCAGACACTGTGTGGCTGCATCACGATGATCAGACTCTCGACGGTGATCAGATTGCGGCGATCTACTACCCGCACAAAGGTATTGTGTTCTGAACACATTACAGTAAAGTGTTTACTGTTCAAATTCGAATTTCAAATTTAAATGCATGCATGCTATATATCATATTTAGATCCTAGTGTAGGATAAATTTTTATTAATTAATTAGATTAATTAATAATTTTTACTGTAAAATA